>NC_092722.1:35668446-35886150 GCF_047496885.1 Scyliorhinus torazame
ATCCATGCCAGATAGTCGGTGGGATGCGGACCCTCAGGCAACCCCACAGGGATCTACCTCCTTGAACAATTTTCCAGGTCATCAACGTTCACCTTTTATTTTCAGTGGGTAGAACTGCTACCTTGGCCTCTAATGACACAAGCTGCTTACCATGCCTAGTGAGTACCTCCCCTAACACCTTCAAGAATCTCATGCTTTTTCATCACCCCAAAAGCTTTATCAAGCTCCACCTGGACTGGGTCCAACATTTCTCAAATCAACTTACATAATCACTCAGACCAACTTCCACTACCTCAGTGCATTTTGAATTGTAGATTAAATACCTTAGCCAGCACGTCGGAAAGCATTTCCATCGTAATCGGGACAGGAGCAGCACAGTGGTTAGCACTGCTGCTTACAGCATTAAGGACCCAGTTTCGATCATGGCCCCAGGTCACTGTGTGGAGTTTGCAGATTCTCAGTGTCCCAACAACCCAAAGATGTGCAGGTTGGGTGGATTGACCACGCTAAATTGCAAAAAAATAATTGGGTACTCTAAATTTATTTTTAAAACGTAATCGGATCAGACGATGACTGCAGTTCTGCTGTTGCCATCTTTGCGAACGAGGAGTTCCAACTTGCCAAGTTACCCTGGATCCCATGTTCTTACACCTTTATCAGTCGTCCCTGTGGGACCTTGTCAAAGGCCGTGCTGAAATCAACTGTTCTCATCTACACATCACCTCCTTGAAAAATGCAATCAAATTCGTTAGGCATGACTTCCCTCTGACAAAGCCATGTTGACTATCCCCAATCAGACCTTACCACCAAGTGGAGATTAATTTTCTCCTTCAGAATTTACTCCAAGTTTCCCTAACACTGATGTGAGACTCACTGGTCTGTAATTCCCGGATTTATCTCTACCACCCTTATTGAAAATTGGAACATTAGCTGTCCTCCAAATCTCTGGCACCTACCCGGTGGTCATAGGAATAAGAAATTTGGGTCAGAGCCCCTGTAATTTCCTCTCTTGCCTCCCATAGTATACGGAGTCACAACTCATCTAGACCTGGAGATTTGTCCACCTGTAAGCCACAAACCTTCCTCACTCTACGTCAAACTGTTCAAGAACCACAGTCCCACTCCCCAAATTCCTACAACCTCTGAGCTATCACCCTATCCCTTTAGGATGCCATACAGCTGTTAATGACATCCCTGACCCTGGATCCAAGGAGGCAACACATCACCCTGAAGTCACATCTGTTTCCCAAACTATTGAATCCCCTAATCACGATCACTCTTCCTTCTTTCCTTTTCCCCTCCGGTACGGTCAGGCCACTTGTGGAGCCAGAAGTTCTGACTGCGCTCCCTTGAGGAACCAACACCTGAATCAGCTTCAAAAAATGGAAAATCGATTTGAGAGCAGGATCCCAGGGGACTCCACACTACCTGGCGGTTACTCTAGGGACTGCCTGGTGGTCACCCTTCTTTCAGCCTCGCAGATAGGTCAGAGTGTCTCCAGCCACCGCTTGAGCTCCAAAACCCAGAGCTCAAGTTTCTGCAGTCGGCAGCACTTCCTGCACGTGGTCATCTAGGATGCCGGTTATGGTCCATGAGTTCCTATGTTTGGCAGGTCACACATTCCACTCGGCTGACCTCACCTGCCATGTCTTAAACAAACTATATCTTACTTGCTAACTTCTCAAATTACTTAGTCTTAAAAGATACTCCTCTTACTTTAACGTAGTCTCCTTATCTAATGCTACTTGACCTACTTATCCTTGTAGTGTGTGATGATGGCAATGTAGTGCTTCCAAAAGGCATTTAAAGTTCTACATAACAGGCTTGTCAGCAAAGTTAAAAGTAATGGAATAAAAGGAACAGTGGCAGCATTGATACAAAGTTGGCTGAGTGATAGGAAAAGGAGTAGTGCTTTTCAGACTGGAGGATGGTATATGGTGGGGTTTGTCATGGGGTGGTTATAGGACCACGGCTTTTCTTGATCTATATTGATGACTTAAGGCTTGTATCGCTGGAAGATGAAAAAATTTGGAACCTGTGAGGATAGTGATAGACTTCCAAGAGACCATAGAGACTGGTGGAATGGGTAGATAAGTGACAGATTAATTTTAATGCAAAGTAGTGTGTGCGTGAGTCAATTTGAGAAAGAATGAAGAGGGGCAGAATGAAGAGGGACAACATAAAACAAAGGGTACAATTATGAAGTGGGTACAGAAGCAGAGAGACCCAGTGTACCTGCGCACAAATCGTTGAAGGTGGTGGGGGCAAGTGGAGGGAGGGTTTAATAAGGCATACAGGATCGTGAGTTTTAAAAATAGAGGCACAGAACACAAGAACAACAAGATTATGGTGAACCTTTTTTCAACATGGTTCAGCCACATCCGCAGCATTGCATACAATTCTGGATACAACACTTCAGGAAGGATGTGATGGCATTAAAGGGTGCAGAAAAGATGAACGAGAATTGTTGCAAAGATGAGGGACTGGAGGATAAATAGAAGCCGAAGCTTCTCACCTTAGTGAAGAACAGGCAGAGAGGGAATATGACTACGGTATTCAAAATTTAAGGGTCTGGATAGAGTAGATTTGGGGGGGGGGGGGGGGGGGGGGGGGGGGGGGTAGAAGAGCTGTTCCCACTGGCAAAAGAGTCAAGAACCAGAGAATACCAATTTAAAGATGAATGGCAAAAGAGCCAGAAGCAACACAAGAAAAAAACTCTTTACACAGGATCTGGATATATTGACTTGAGTGAGATGGAGGCAGATTCAATCATACTTTGCAAAAGAGTATTGGATATTTATCAAGAACAAAATTGCACAGGCTATGGCAATTGCCAGTCTAGCAAAGCTGGTCTTGCAGCAAGCACGGCAGGCTGAATGACCACCTCCAGTGCTCAAACCATTCTGCAATTCTACTTTAAAACATATAGGGAAGATCTCATTGAATGCTGACCTTATTGAGGTGAAACATGAATGCATTGTAGAAGTGAAGCAAGAGTGATTTCAAGCGCAAATAGGGCAAGATGTGAACAAAGATTAAAATGGCATAAACTATAGTCTGGAGGTATGGTTAATATGTGGTTTATACCCCAAGAAATTATTAAGTGCTTTAGATAAAAACATGGAATTTATCTTGCTTGGTTCAAGTAAATTTAAAATCATAGACTTGATTCTTGACCTCTGTAATAATCTACCTGCAAGTTTTTGAAAGCAAAGTGCTGGAAAAACTCAGGTCTGACAGCATCTGCATCTGTGGAGAGAGTGTGTTAATATTTCCAATCTGTACTTTCCCTTAGAAAGGGACGGCTGGTGGGCATTCAAAGGATTAGCTTCTGCCATTTCCACCATCCCCAGCATGATGCTACCACCAAAAATCCTTCCCTCACGCGCCACCCCTGTTCCCTACATGACACTCTGGTCCACTCCTCTTATCACCCCTAACCCCTTCCCACACAATCGCAGAAGGTGCAACATCTGCCCTTTACCTTCTCCCTCTTCACTGTCCAAGGCCTCAAACACTCCTTTCAGGTTAAGCGGCATTTCACTTGCATCTCCTTCAATTTGGTCTATTGTATTCACAGCTAACCAAACGCAGATTGGGTGACGGCTTTGCAGAACTTCGGCCTGTAAGCATGATTGCAACCACCTTGTTGCTTGCCATTTGACTCACCATCTTGCTTACAAGCCCACATATCCATCCTTGGCCTGCTGCAATGTCCCAGTGAAGCCCAATGCAAACTGAGGAACTGCACCTCCTCCCCCAATTAGGCACTTTACAGTCTTCTGGATTTAATGAGTTCAACAATGTCAGACCATCATCTCTATCCTCACATCTTACAACCCCTCTCCACCACAATTCATTTTCCCCCCCAATCCTTCAGGGCCTTCTTAACTTTTGCTTTCAGTGCTGTTCAGCTATTAACACATTCTATCGAACCTTCATACCACTATCAGTACCTTTAGTCTTTAACACCATCATTTTCACACTTTGCCTGTGCCCAAGTCATCTGTCAAATGTTGCCAGACCTATTCACCTATTCCCAGACCTCCTATTTTTCTCCATCTGCTCCATCCCCTCAAACAGTATAAACTCCCACCACATTTCTCACTCTCTTCAGCTCTGAAGGAGTCATATAGACTCAAACCAACTTGGTTTCTCCCTCCACAGATGCTGCCAGACCGGAGTATTTTTGCAGCTTTTTCTGTTTTTATTTCAGATTTCCAGCATCTGCAGGAACTTGCTTTGTTTTTTTGAGGGGTAGAAATGAGAGGATTCTATGATGTTTAAAGGCAGGGAGAGGAGGGGGAGATCTCAATTAGTATATGGGGGAAAGAGGGATATTAAATAACAAAGATGTCATTGAACAAAAATGCAAAGGCTATAAGTAAGGAAATAAAGCATTCGCCCACAGCGAGTTTTAATGGCAGAACAGTTGGACAACACACAACTGAAATAAGAGGGTAAATTTGATGAGTTGTGCCATTAAAGTGAGTTATCAGCCTTATGTCGCAATTGCTATTTGCTAGATCCTGCGTAAATAGGGACGTGCACATCCAGAGCGTCACTAATACCAGCTATCCAAACATGGACAAGGAAACCTCTTGCTTATAATGGCACCATACAAGTTATCATAAAACATTAAGATTATTCAAAGGCACATTACAAATTAATATCGGACTTTGAGTCATGCAATGATCGATGTATTATGGCAGATGAGCAGGAGCTTGGTCAAAGTGGTAGGTTTTATAGAGCATCAAGGCATATCTTAAAGAGAATAGGTAGAGTGCTGGAAGGATTCAGGGAGATAGTTCCAAAACTTTGGTCCTTGGCAGCTGAAGATGTGGCCACCAATGGTTAAGTGATTAAATTCAAGGATGCACAAGACAGAATAAGAACACAGGTATCTAAGGATTGAGAGGCAGGAAGAAAATTCAGAGATAGTAAGATGAGAGGTCAGAGGGATTTGAAAACAAGGCAAGATTTCTTTTTAATAAACTAGGCATTACTTAAACGCAAGGCCATGTAGGGTAGCAAGGACAGATGTGGTAGGTAGATATTTTTTATTTACGGGATGTTGGCATCGTTGATTAGGCATGCATTTATTGCCCATCCCTAGTTGCCTTGCGGTCAGGTTGAACCCACTTCTTGAACTATACCGAGTGGCTGGACTCTGGTAGTTCAGAGGCGACCAGAGTCTCACACAAACCAGACAGGGCAAGGATAGTGGGGTTTTCTGGCCTAGAGGGCATTAATCTGTCTCTGATGGTGAGCTGCCTTATTGAACTGTTGCAGTCAAAGGTGTAGGTACACCCACAGTGCTGTTAGGGAGGTAGTTCCAGGATTTTGCCCCAGCGAAAGTGAAGGAATGGCGACACATTTCCAAGCCAGGGTGGTGAGTGACGTGATGAGGAACCTCCAGGTGGTGGGGTTCCCAGATATCTGCTGCTCTTGTCCTTCTAGATGGTAGCCGTCATGGGTTTGGAAGGTGCTGTCTAAGGAACCTTGGCGAGTTAAGAAAAGAACATAAGAACTAGGAGCATGAGTAGGCCATCTGGCCCCTCGAGCCTGCTCCGCCATTCAATGAGATCATGGCTGATCTTTTGTGGACTCAGCTCCACTTTCCGGCCCGAACACCATAACCCTTAATCCCTTTATTCTTCAAAAAACTATCTATCTTTATCTTAAAAACATTTAATGAAGGAGCCTCTACTGCTTCACTGGGCAAGGAATTCCATAGATTCACAACCCTTTGGGTGAAGAAGTTCCTCCTAAACTCAGTCCTAAATCTACTTCCCCTTATTTTGAGGCTATGCCCCCTAGTTCGGCTTTCACCCGCCAGTGGAAACAACCTGCCTGCATCTATCCTATCTATTCCCTTCATAATGTTATGTTTCTATAAGATCCCCCCTCATCCTTCTAAGTTCCGAGTACAGTCCCAGTCTACTCAACCTCTCCTCGTAATCCAACCCCTTCAGCTCTGGGATTAACCTAGTGAATCTCCTCTGCACACCCTCCAGTGCCAGTACGTCCTTTACTGCAGTGCATCTTGTAGATGGTGCACATGGCTGCTACTGTTGTCAGTGGTGGAGGGTTTAAATGTTTGTGGAACAGGCAATCAAGCGGGCTGCTTTGTCCTGGATGATGTGCTTCTTGAGTGTTGTTGGAGCTGCACCATTTAGGCATGTGGAGAGTATTCCATTACATCCCCTGCCTTGGTAGTTGGTGGACAGGCTTTTTGGTGTGTGGGGGGGGGGAAGAGAGAAGAGGAGGAGAAGAGAAAAAGAGAATCAGGTGGTGAGTTACTCCCCATAGGGTCCCTAGCCTTTGACCTGCCCTGGTAACCACAGTATTAATATGGCTAGTCCTGTTCAGTTTCTGATCAATGGTAACCCTCAATGGCACTTGGTATGAGCTAACAAACACATTGCCGAATTTTAAATGTCAAGTTTATGAAGGAAAAAAAGTAGGAGGCCAGCTAGGAGTGCATGATAATAACTAAGTAGCGAGGTAGTAAAGGAATGAATGAGGGTTTCCGCAGATTAGCTGAAGCTGGGCAGAGTACAGCAGCTTTACAAAAGTGGCAATAAGAATCTTTGATGATTAATCAGCTGAGAGGTTAGCAAGGGTAATCAGTAATACGTTGAGCACCACTTGAAGGGCGCACCCGCATGCCTAGAGCACAGAACACAACCTGGGTGGGGGACTTTAATGTCCACCAAGACTAATACTACTGATGCACCTTGAAGAGTGCCAGGGTGGATTTGCAGCAGATGGTGACAAAAGAATCTACTCAACTTCATTCTCACTACTCTCTGTTCCTGCTGTACACATTCATGATAACGTTGGTAGTCACGATCACGAATCCTCATGGAGACCAAGGGCCTTCACAGAGGATGCACGCCATCGAATTACATGGAATTAGTATCCCGTTAATGAAGGTAGACAGCTGAAAACTAATCTTTGGTCAGAGCAATCAGCACCAGAATTATCACACTATAAACCACCTGGTTTATCACTCACCATCAAGCAAGGTGGCCAACCCAGATCCAATTGAGAATGTAGAAGAACATGCATTAAGCATATGATGGTCTTTGGCCTGCCTAAATATGATGGGCAAGATCTTCCAGCTGTTCACGCCAGCAGGATGTTCCAGTCCTGCCAATAGCACACCCCGGCTAAGGGTTACCCAGCGACATGGGGTGGATTAAAGGACTCAATGGGAAATCTCATTGACAGCAGTGGGACCAAATCCCACTACCGGCCAATGGCAGGCTGCCTTCCACTGCAGAGAAACATGCCATGGAGGCTGGAGAATCACGCCCGATGTGTTAATCTAGTAAAGTTAATATAGGACATGCATACTAAACAGTGGATGCTGTCTATCAGCATAACAAAGTAACCCCACAGCCATTAAATCAAGTCAAAGCTCTGAAGCCCTGCCACTTGCAGTGATGAATTGAGGGCAATTATACATCCCAGTCTAGGAGGCTCCATGAGCAACTTGGTCCTCAACAATAGTACAACACAGCATTGGAGCACAAAGGCAAGGATGATCGGTGTACAATCTTCAGCTGGTGGGGCTGGTGCTTTAAGCCACCTTTTGAGGTTCCCATCAACACAGGCACTTGTCTCCAGCTACCTTGATTTCACTTCTTACGACGTCAAGTAACAACTAAGCACAGCAGCTGAAAACTGAACTAGTCACACCCAAAGTAATCTGTTCCAGTGCAGCTGCAACACTAGCAATCAGTATCCGGCCAATGAGGAAAGTTGCCCTGGTGCATCCTACCCACAAAACTCTGGACAAATGCAGCCCCGACATTTAATGCCCCATCAGCAGCAAAACAATGAAATGTGTCTACAAGGCAATCAAGCAGCATTTATCAATAACCTGCTCGCTGATGCTCAGTTTGGATTTTGCCAGATCAATTTGCCTTCCTAACCTCGATACAGCCTTGGTCCAAACATGCGCAAGAGCTGAAGTGAGGAGACTGCCATTATGGAATGCTGCCTTGATGTCAAAACATGACACGGGTGTCCAAGTCACACATAGCACAAAGGAAGATGGTCACGGTTGTTCAGAGGTGAATGGTTTCAGTCCTAGAAGAAACTGCTCATGTTTCTCAGGGCAGCTTCCTAGATCCAAATACCTTCAGTTGCTTCCCTCAAATGTTCACGCTAAAGGTTCGAAGTGGCAATTTGCTGGTAACTGTAGTGCTCTGATCCATTTGCAATTCTTCAGATAATGAAACAATCCAATGCATATGCTCTGGACAACATTCATCCTTTGGCTTAAAGTAATATGCACATCTCACATGTGCCAGGCAATGACCATCTACAAGAGTGCCTACCCTAACCAAGAGTGCCCCCTCTCCTGGACACAATGGTATCACCATAGTCAAATCTTTCACTATTAAAGATCAGGCAGATCACCAATCATCTTCCCATAACATTCAATGGGGAGTGGAATTACCACTGAATCACCAGATATCCACATCCTGGGAGTTACCGTTGACCAGAAACAGAGGTCAATCAGCCTTATAAATACTGTGGCTACAAGAGCAAGTCAGATACCAGGAATTCTGTAGATTGTAACTCACCTCCTGACTCCCTAAAGTCTGTCCACCATCTACAAGGCACAAGTCAGGAGTATAATGGAATACTCTCGGTTTGCCTGTATTTGCTCCAACATTCAAGAAGCTTAACACCATTCAGGACAAAGCAGCCCATTTGATTGGCACCTCATCCACTACCTGTAACATCCACTCCCTCCACCACCACCACCACTCAGCAGCAATGTACCATTTACAAGATACACTGCAGCAAGATTCCTTCCAACACCTTCCAAGACAGTGACCTCTACCATCTAGGGCAAGGGCAGCAGATGCATGGGAACACCAGCACTTGGAGGTTCCCCTCCAGCACTGCGGGTATAGCTTTAATCACTTGTGGACTGCAGTGGTTCATAGAATTTAGTGCAAAAGGCTATTCGGCCCATTGAGTCTGCACCTGCTCTTGGAAAGAGCACCCCACCCAAGCCCACACCTCCACCACATCCCTGTAATCCAGTAACCTCACCTAACCTTACTGGGGCTGGTTTAGTACAGGGCTAAATCGCTGGCTTTGAAAGCAGACCAAGGCAGGCCAGCAGCACGGTTCAATTCACATGCCAGCCTCCCCGAATGTAGGAGCCGGAATGTAGCGACTTGGGGCTTTTCACAGTAACTTCATTTGAAGCCTCCTTATGACAATAAGCGACTTTCATTTCATTTGGACACGAAGGGCAATTTATCATGGCCAATCCACCTAATCTGCACATCTTTGGACTGTGGGAGGAAACCGGAGCACCCGGAGAAAACCCACACGGACATGGGGAGAACGTGCAGACTCAGCACAGACAGTGACCCAAGCCGGGAATCGAACCTGGGACCCTGGAACTGTGAAGCAACTGTACTACCGTGCTGCCCCAAGGCAGCTGACCACCGCCTTCTCAAGCGCAATAAAAATGCTCGTCTAACCAGTGACACCCATATCCCATGAAGAAAACCAGGCCAAAAACCTATCGGGCCAGTCACAAAGACTAGTTATAATAGGTCAGAGGCTGGGTGTCCTATGATGACTGGTTCATCTTGAGCAGTGACCTTGGAAAACCATATGCAAGAGTGTAAGTCAAAAGTGTGTGATGCAATAATCTCCACTTGTTTGGATGCATTGTGCTAGAAGAGTACTTAATATGGTAAGCACCAAGGACAAACTCAAATCACTTCATTGGAACTAGTTTAAACATTCACTCCCTCCACCGCCTGCTTACTATGACTCCACGTGTACAATCTAGAAGATGCACTGCCGCAAAATCACCAAGGCTTTTCAGCAGCGTCTCCTTCACCAAAGAGCTCTACCCCCGGTGCAAGAATTCCAAGTTTTCCTTCAGTTATAAATTAACCTGCCTGGATGGATTGCTGCTTCATTCTCATTGTACCAGGGTTCTCGCCCAATGCTGTTGTATCTTCACCCCAAACTGCACCAGTTCAAGGTGACCCACCACTGCAGTTAGTGATGGACAATAAATACCTTGTTGGTGATGTCCAGTACCAGAATGTAAAAAAGGGTCCATAAATTCTACTAGATTTGCTGCATTTTCAGCATTCAGTAGTTTTATTTCCATAGAATCCCAAACAGTGCAGGAGGCCATTCTGCCCATCGAGGTTGCAACAGCCCTCTGAAACAGCACCATACCTGGGGCCCACTCCCCTGCCTATACCCCAGTGCCACCTAGCTCACATGCCTGGAGATCAAGGGGCAATTTAGCATAGCCAATCTACCTACCCAATTCCTAAAAAAATGGCTAACAAAATAAAAGTTGTTACTGGACTGCATGTTTTCCAACATCTTTCAGGCATTCGAAACTCAGGATGGAGAACGTATGAAGTGATGTTAGAACTGAATACTGTGCATTTCTACCCAGTGCCAAGGGGTATGACCCAATTGGCACCAAGCGCACCTCAAGATACCATATGAGCTGGTTCATGCTTCCAGACATGAAAGATATTTTGGCAGTTATTTGGCACCCCAAAACCAAATTGTCTGCCATGTTTTTACGAAGGATGCACAACTGCTCAGTGGGTCAATTTGCACAGCGCACCTAGACCACCTCTCACATTGTTTCAACATGTTACTGGTTTCAGATCCAGGTCGTGGTAGTCGCTTCAGCGCACCAGCAAAAGAAACAGAACAGGATCACTGGCTTTCCAGCAATCAAGAGTTTGGCAGAGTCCAAGACTATTTAAGAAAGTTCATTTGTACCAGCCACCCGACCCCCACCCACCCCAGGTGGTCAGAAGCTACACCAAAAAAAACCTCATATCCCAAAGAAAAATAATCCTTGCACTTGTGACTGCAAACCTCAAACTAATACTGGGGGCAGCACGGTAGCCTTGTGGATAGCACAATTGCTTCACAGCTCCAGGGTCCCAGGTGCAATTCCGGCTTGGGTCACTGTCTGTGCGGAGTCTGCACATCCTCCCAGTGTGTGCATGGGTTTCCTCCCACAGTCCAAAGATGTACAGGTTAGGTGGATTGGCCATGATAAATTGCTCTTAGTGTCCAAAATTGCCCTTAGTGTTGGGTGGGGTTACTGCGTTATGGGGATAGGGTGGCGGTGTTGACCTTGGGTAGGGTGCTCTTTCCAAGAGCCGGTGCAGACTCGATGGGCCGAATGGCCTCCTTCTGCACTGTAAATTCTATGATAATTTGATCCATCCTGCAATTATACTATGTTGAACACAGCTGCCTCAAAACCTCAAAAGAAACTTTTTACCTCAGTTAAATTAATGAGCTCCCATCAATTCCAATTAGTTTGTCCCAAGTGTGTCGACTTCAGGAATAGCAAAGAGCTGGCAACAATACTAGAAGTCTGGAGGGACTCAACTCAAAAATATAGGGGCAGTAAGTAGCTTCAGACCAGCAATGAACTCTTCTGCGTGCGCATGCCACCCGTCAGATTTTCCAATACACTGTGCATGGACAGTTAATCAGAGGCATTTTCCTGGAGTCCCAAATGGTACTAAATCCGTTAACAGAGGTACAATAACGAGGCTTCATCTACAAATTTATAAATTTCAGCCTCTTTTAAAGGGCTTTTAAGAAAGTGCAGATAGGGGAAAGGAAAATATATAATTAGGCACAGAATGGTGTACCTACGCCACATGGACGGCGTTGAATAAGGCAGCTCACCACCACCACCACCGAGGGCAATTAGGGATGGGCAAGAAATGCTGGCCTAGCCAGCAACACCCACATCCAGTAAAAAAAATTATGAATTACGAAAAAAAAAAAAAAACAGCAAGTTGTTAACAGCCAGCCACAGCTGCATTGAGAATTTGATGCACACTCTCTTGGATCCTTAGTAATCCAGTCACAGTAAAAACCCCATACCTGGCAATTTCTGAAATTTTAAAGCTTAAGCTCTTAAACTTTTAATCCTGGGGGGTTCTTGTTTGCACATCCTACATTTAGGTTCTCAAAAAAGATCCATTGATAAACTCGTGCCAAAGCTACCCAGGAGTCTCAGAAATGGAGTCACATGCACAGGAAGTATTTACAGCAAGTAGCAGAAAATTCGAACCTTCCACTAGCACCCCCCCCAACCAATTTAAATGGGAGGTTTTACCTATTGACTCATTATTTCTCTCATGTACATGAACAACGGAGGACAGTAGAGTAGAATATCAATGAACATGGAGAAAGCACAAGGGAGACCAAAGCAAAGTGCCATAAATATAAGATTGTCACTAATAAACCAATACATTTTTCAACATGAAACCAAAACCCTTCTTGCCTCAAAAGTTTGAATGTGGAGTTCACTACCGCAAGGAATAGCTGAAGCGAATGGCATACTTAGGAAACTACATTAACACATGAAAAGGAATATAAATAGGCTATGCTGGGGGGGTAAGTGAATAGAGTAGGGGGAGCATGGTGCTGTAGTGGTTAGCACTGCTGTCTCACAGCACCGAGGACCAGAGTTCGATCCCGGCCCCCTGTCCATGTGGAGTTTGCACAGAAAAATATTGGGTACTCAATTTATTAAAAAAAACAAGAGAATAGATTAAGAGGTAGCAGGTAAGATGCATGAAACCAAAATTGGAGCCATCGTGCTGTACATTCTATGGGGTCAGCTGGCTGGTTCATGATGCAGAGCATGGGCAACAGCACGGGTTCATTTCCCATACTAGCTGAGGTTATTCAAGAAGGCCACCGTCTCAAACTTGCCCGAGGTGTGGTGATCTTCAGGTTAAACCACCACCAGTCAGCTCTGCCCCTCAAAAGGGGAAAGCAGCCTATAGTCACCTGGGAGTATGGAGACTTAAATTCCTGTCACCCATTCACCTCAGAATCTCTCCCAACATTTCTCCAATTACTTTCAGGAGTACCAAAATTGGACACTTCCATCGGAGACCTAACCAGGATCTTGAAAGGGACAATATGTTGTGTTTTTAATTGAACTGCCCTAATGCAGCAACTTACATGTTTCTTGGCACTCTGCGACCATAAGAAAATTAAGAACTATCCGGCTAAACTGACCCCACAGTATAAATCAGCTCAGTTAACTGGATACAGGCTTATTTATTTTAAGAGATGCACAAACTCAAAAGGCAGATTTGTTCACGGTGCTTAATATAATGAAGGGGCTAAAATGCATTTGTATACATTAGATAGGTTAGGTAAAAACAGGAAGCTACACATACAGTTGCACAGGGGAGAACAAGTTGCCCTTATGACTTCATACCAGATTATCTTTTCTGGTGCATAGACCTACAACAAATTAGCAGTGCATATAATTAGCAGCATTTCGTTACATTTCATCAGCACATGGACTTGGCTTAGATGGCATAAAGTGGGTGAGACAGGCAGCACGTCACAAGTGGTTAGCATTGCTGCCTACAGAGCTGAGGACCAGGTTTGAATCCCGGCCCTGGAACACTGTCCGTGTGGAGTTTGCACATTCTCCCCGTGTCTGCATGGGTTTCGCCCCCACAACCCAAAGATGTGCAGGGTAGGCCATGCTAAAATGCCCCTTAATTGGAAAAAAATAATTGGGTACACTAAATTTTTTGAAAATAAAGTAGGTGAGACATTAAATATTATAAAATCGCAAGTCTAGTCTCCTGGCCTAGATTTGATTGCCTCAAGCCAGAGAAAAATCTCCTACTTTGACCCCTCACCAAACTGGTCAGGACGTCAAAAAAAACAAAAACATTTTTAACAGATATATCCTTTCCTGGGATGTGAGCATCACCAGCATTCGACAGCCATCCCCATTCCCCCCCCCCAAGTGAAGGTGAATCACCATCTGGAACCATTGCATTCCACCTGCTACAGTGCTGTTAAGGAAGTTCCAGGATTTTGACCCAACGACAGTGGAGGATTAAACAACACTACCTGCCAGTTCCAAATCGGGTGGTGCAGGGCGTGGAAGGGAACTTGGAGGGTGCTCCCATGAATCTGCTGGCCTGGTCCTAGGGGCTAACAGTTGTGGGTTTGAAGGATTCTTGGCATGTTGCTGCCATGCATCTTACAGAGGGTGACAATGCTGCCATTGAAAACCTATGAAATGCAGATCAAGTGGGCTTTGTCCTGGATGGTGTCCAGCTTAAAGTGGAGTTGCACTCATCCAGGCGAGTGCAGAATATCCAACACATTTTTTACTTGCGTCATATATGTGATGAATAGGCTTTTGGGAAGTCAGTTGAGTAATACACTGCAAAATTTCCAGTTCGACCTGCTCATTGCCACCTGTTTATACGGTTGTTCCAGTCAAGTCTCTGGTCAATGGTGACCACCAGGCTGTTGACAGTTGGGGTATGGTTAAGTTGTTGAAATGTCAAGATGGAAACATTCTCGCTTGTTAGAGATGGCCATTGCCTAGCACGGTGATGAAAATGTTATTTCCCACTCATCAGCCCAAGCCTGAAAGTTGTCCAGTTCTTGCGACATAGGCAGACCGCTTCAGCAGCCATTAAGTTTGAAATGGTACTGAACAATGTGCAGTGAACATCCCCATTCCTGGCCTTTTGGTGGAAGGTCACTGATAAAGTATCTGAAGACAGTTGGGCCTAGCACACAATTAAATAGCAGTTGGAGGACAAGGGATGGTGCGAATCATGATGCACATGATCAAATGTGTCAGCCTATGGATTTTTTCCTGTACACTGCTTTGTATGAAAGGTAAAAAGTGGAGCACATTTATGTGACTTTTTGCTGTGTACAGTTGAGTCACATAATCCAGAGATATGCTGTTCGTACACCAGTGACCATACTTTAAAGTTCTTTAACTGGTTGAGGTGTTCTGGAGTATATATGAACAACATGTTTCTCTGTCTTAGATGACTGCCAAATCAACTTAGCAAACTAACGATCAGAGCATTCTGAATTTGCCATTACAACTAGATCGCAGACAGAATATCTACATAATGCATGATGTGCAGAGGAATTACGAACCATAATTTAATCAAGGGATCACAACACTAAGTATAGCATTAATCTTGTGGCCCATCAATATCAATCTGAATTTCTGCAGTAGTCCTCAAGCAAAAATATCTTGAAAGAACCAATAGTTAAATCACGGCCTTATTACTTTGCCCATAGAATCCATTGTTCCTCTTCATACAGTAGTATTCCACTTCAAGAGATGTCCTCATTCAACTATTTTGTGCAATTAAAAATGTGGTGGGTCTACTTGCTCCCCCGCTACTTTGACTGAGGCAGGTGTTTTTTGGGGGTGGACCAAGAGAGGAGAGGCGAGGAACTACAACTGCGCATGTAGTGTGACCCAATTTCCAAAACACCACATTTCACAGAACAAAGTAACAGGCTGATTTCCATCTATCACACTAACTGCCCTGGATACAGCAGAGGCTGGGGAGGCTGCGAACATAATTTACTTTTAAAATAGATTTGATCAAGATATCCTAAGGAGTGCATGACAGAATTTGTAATATTCAGCTCAGTTAAGTGACGCTGGTCATTTACAAAAGTCAAAACAGTAGGCTGAAGAATTTTTTTTTTTTTTTTTTTTATAAATTTAAGAGTACCCAATAATCTTTTTTCCCCAATTAAGGGGTAATTTAGCATGGCCAATCCACCGACCCTGCACATGTTTGGGTTGTGGGGGCGAGACGAACACAGACACAGGGAGAATGTGTAAACTCCACACGTACAGTGATTGAACCCAGATCCTCGCCACCATGAGGCAGCAGTGTTAACCACTGCGCTACCATGCTGGCCATGGCTGAAGAAATCTAAAAAATAGCACAAAACAAATAGTAGTTGTGCAGATAGAATGCAGAGCAAATAATTTGCAACAAAATGTTCTGCAGCACTCTGGTTCAGCAGCTTAAACAGGTGTGAAGCAAACAACCCCACCCACCAACCAGAATGCAGAGTCAGGGGTAGACTGTAAACAAAGTATCTACACCATAGTTAGGCCCATCTGATCGATAGCAGCATTTATATCAGGGATCAGCAATCATTGGATGTGTGCCAAAGGTGCGACTAGAACATACAGTACAGGAGGCCATTCTGCCCATTGAATCTGCACCAACCAATTTAAGCCCTCACTTCCACCCTATCCCTGTAACCCAATAACCGCTCCTAACCTTTCTGGACACGAAGGGCAATTCAGCATGGCCAATCCACCTAACCTGCACGTCTTTGGACTGTGGGAGGAAACCGGAGCACCCGGAAGAAACCCGCACAGACATGGGGAGAACATGCAAACTCCGCATAGTGACCCAGCGGGGAATCGAACCTGGGACCCTGGCGCTGTGAAGCCACAGTGCTATCCACTTGTGCTACCATGCTGCCCTAAATGATGATGCAAGGTGATTGTGCAGTCTGAGCAGTCAGAGCCACAGACCGGCTTTTAAAAAAAATCAGAACTGGAGATTTCCAATATTGCCAAAGCTGGTCTATCAGAGTCCGTTTCACCAAATTACTGTGATGCCGCTTTCAACCTACAGGCAACATGGCTCAAGTTCTTATTAAAAAGCTCGCCAGAAAGACAAAGCTGCTCGAATGGCAGCTTCTGTGCAGCAACTGCCCATGGGCTTACGGGTAGCATATCAGCATGGATAAAGGATTGGCTAACTAATAGATAGCCAGAGTTGGGACAAGAGGGACATTATCAGGATGGCAACCTGTAACGAGGAGTGCTGCAGGGATCAATGTTGGGGCCTCAATTATTTACAATATATATTGATGGCGTGGACAAAGGAAGTGAATGTACTATTGAGGTTTGCGGATGACACAAAATAGGTGGGTAGACAAGTGGCACAGATGACAGTCTACAGAGGGATACAGATAGGTTAAGTGAGTGTGTAAAAAACTTGGCAGATGGCATACAATGTTGGCACTAGTTAGACAACACCTGGAATATGGTGAGCAGGTTTGGTCTCCTTATCCAAGAAAAAATATACCGATTACGGAGGCAGTCTAGAAAAGTTTCACTAGGTTGATATCGGGTACGAAGGGATTTTATAATGGCGAGGCTGTGCCTTCATGCATTGGAATTAATGGGAGGTGAACTTATTGAGACAGAGGATTCTCAAGGGGTTTGACAGGATACATGCGGAGGGGTTGTGCCCCTTGTGGGAGAGTCTAGGACCAGAGGGCATAATCTCAAGAGTAAGGGGTCACATATAAGATCAAACGGAGGAGGAATTTCACCAGAGGATAGTGAATTTGTGAAATTCTTTACCGCAGATGGCTGTAGAGATGGGTCATTATGTTCAAGGCAGAGATCGACAGATTTTTGATCAGTAAGGGAATCCAGGATTATGGGGATGAGGCATGAGAGTCGTGTTGAAGATTATCAGATCAGTCATTTTTTAATTTTAAATTTAGAATGCCCAATTCATTTTTTCCAATTAAGGCGCAAATTAGCATGGCCAATCCACCTACCCTGCACATCTTTTGGGTTGTGGGGGCGAAACCCACGCAAACACGGGAAGAATGCATCAGATCAGTCATGATCGCATTAAATGGTGGAACACACAAATGGGATGAATGGCCTACTTCGCCACCTCTGGTTAGGAAAACAAAAAGGTAGTATTAAGGGAATTAAATCTGTATTGGTAAACATTAGAAATAAGGTATAGGTTTAGGTAGATTTACTTTAACGGTTCTGTGTCTGGAATGTAAAGCCTATAGTTAGCTTCATGTTGGACAATGGTGTTTGGGACAAAGGTGTGGGGGGTTGTCAAATCCCAATTGTGTTTATAATGTGCTCAGAGGGGGCAACGGCATGAAGAATAAACCAGCAGTGGTTGCTTAGCAACCGGAGCCTTGGGTAGAACAACTTTCCAGTCTTCGTTTTAGCAGAATGTGGGCAGTTGGATACAGAACACTGGGGAACGAACAGCTGCCAACTCAGTCAGAAGCTGGACAGGATAGGAGGTTTCAAAGATGCAAGCTTCTTAAGGAAGATATAATCCAGAGATCATCGGAATTGGGACAGTAAGAATGTTTACGATACCTGAAGTTAAGAGAACAGAGACAAAGGTTTTTAAATTTCAAGCAAGAGTAAAAGCTCAGTCAAAGATAATTGATGTATTTAAAGTGGGACAGCAGACTTCAGAGGTGGCTTGATGCCATTTTACGATAGAATGGGAATCAAGAGTTAAAGCAATTATGAACAGTTTGTACAGCAGTCAAAACAAAGAAATCCTAAAGGGGTTGATGTAAAATCCTGGGCTCTATTTGCTGTCAAACATGGAGCGGAAGAGTTGTTGAAAAATGGTATTTGGAAAGAGTGGTCTCAAGTTTGGAATGCAAACTGCTAAGAGAAAGCATACTTTGAGAGAAGAGTTTAAAAGTGTATTTTTGGGAGTGGAGTTTGTAAAGCCATACGTGATAATGATCTGGGAGGATTTGGAGATATCCACAAGCATTCACTTGGGGTTCAGAGAGGAGTGTATTTGCCCAGTCACCTTGCGCACTGAAAAGGGACTTTGTACTATTGAGACCATTGTAGATTAAGATGTACTTTATAAACAGTGTCAATCCTAAAGTAGGTGTGTAATTGTTGTGTGTGTGTGGGAGGAGGAGGAGAAATTGAAAGTGTACCAATTGTTTAATAAATGCATTTTCCTTGTTAAAATTAGCAGTCTGACTCTTCCTCCATGTTAAAATATAGAAAAGTTACGGTCTTTTGAGCCAGGGTTCCATTCAGGGACCTTCTGGTCCAGGTATAATAACAGGAATCTTAACACTACATCGTATGGTCTAAGAGAACTGTTGAAAAATGGTTGGTGTAATCCCTACAATTTTAGAACCAATTGGATGCTGTTGTGTAAGGGGGGTGATGAAGGTTACATAGTATGCATAGACACCATATATAAATGTTAAAATGTATTTGTGGCACACAAAACTGCAGATTAGTGAAAACTTGGTATGCCACTTCTGAAAGGTTGTTGGCCCCTAGTTTACACAGTTAACTTCTACAAAGTGCGGATCCAGATCCAGTGTGGAATTCTGGTCATTATATTAAAGTAGATGCTTCTCGGGAAATGGTGCAATGAAAGGCAAACAATTCAATACCTTGGATTAGGTACCGAGTGCCAAAGTTACAAACGCTAAGACCATTTCCAAGGGGAAAAAAATTAGCTTAGAACCACTATATTGACTACTCAAGTGTTTAAGGACTAGAGATGAATGGAATCTTCATTCGCTAACAGACAACATGGACTATAAACGGGCAAGTAAATTTAATTCAGCTTTAATAACTTGGCATGAAAGGCAGTGAAAATTTGGTGCAATGTCTGGGATTGTAAATCATGTCAGCAAGCTGAAGTGAGAGATGGATAAATATTTAGCAAAAAAAAAAAAAAAAGGCTATGAAGGACAGATGGTTTTTAAACTTGGAACTGGCCAGATGGATCTGCTGTGGCGAAGTATACAAAATATGGATCCACCCCCAAGAGGAGGCAGGCAGAAGAAAGTTTTTTTTAAAAGTCATGGCATCTTCAAACGTATAAAATTAAACTCAAGGTGCGTGCCTGCTCTTTAACAAAGATAGGTATTTACCAATAGCGTGCCTTACCATTTAGCTTTAGCTGGTCAACCCTGAAACGGAATTTAAAGCAAAACTCAGTTTCTAAAAAGTTGTGGGCAAAATAATTAACAAATAATTACCTCAAAACTTTAGGAGACCACTCAGGTGAAATAACATTTGTTAATTATGCACGTCCAGGTTAAATGAGAATCTTGGATAGTATTATGAATAGCCAGAGTATTATTTCAGAATATATTTTAGTGCACTCTTCAGATATGCCAAGAAAGAACCATCAATAGATCTTGTGTACTGCCCATAGTTTTATAAATCCATTTTTATTCCCCAATTTAAGCACGGAATTGGGCAGCATTAAACAGTTTTAAGCTCTCCAATGGTTACAACAGCTGCATATTGTGAATTCAGCTGAGTTGCTCCTTCTATTCCTTATTAAACAAGAGTACTCTGTCCTCTACATTACCAATTTCTTGTTTTCATAAAGGTTCCTATTACTGTCTTAGTAACTACTTTCCATAAGTTTTAACTGCAACCGCAAACTCAAATCATTTTTATGACTGTTGGGAGTGAACTTTCGGTGGAAAGATGACCAAGGAAATCCTTGGTGTAAATGGAGTTCAGGGCACCAATTGTACTGTAAACCCACCAATGCATGAATCTAGAAACATTCAGGTTATAGTCACCCAGTGCGGGAAAACCAGGAAGCCTTTGCAGCAGCAACTGATTGGCCATCAGAATTCCACTTACACAGTGGAGTTCAGAAACCAGCACCTGACTAACATATGAGGGAATGGTGCATTATAGTTCCTTTGACATTACTTATCAAGGCTAATAAATGTTAATACTATACATTTTAAGGGCAGCACGGTGGTGCAGTGGGTTAGCCCTGCTGCCTCACGGCGCTGAGGTCCCAGGTTCGATCCCAGCTCTGGGTCACTGTCCGTGTGAAGTTTGCACATTGTCCCAGTGTCTGCGTGGGTTTCACCCCCACAGCCCAAAGTTGTGCAGGGTAGGTGGATTAGCCACGCTAAATTGCCCCTGGTTTCCAATTAATCTTGCAAAATTTATAGTATATATTTTTTAAATTTACCAGTAAGGACAACCAGTTGCAAGCCTCTGGGACAAACAAGCAAGAAACCAAGCATGCGCAAATAATTTTGATATGGGCCAGGCTCACCTATGCTTGCTTGGCAGTCTTAAATGTGGTCAGTAATGTTCATGCTGTTTAAAATGCAGCATACTGGGGACAGCACGGTGGCACAGTGGTTAGCACTGCTGCATCACAGCGCCAAGTACCCGGGTTCGATCCCGGGTCACTGTCTGTGCAAAGTTTGCACATTCTACCCGTGTTTCACCCCCACAACCCAAAGATGTGCAGGTTAGGTGGATCAGCCATGCTAAATTGCCACTTAATTGGAAAAAATGATTAGGTACTCTAATTTATTTTAAAAAAGAATGCAGCACACTGCTGTTATGCTCGCACAATAAAAGCATAACAGAAAACGGTAATAGTGTCTCAACTAGATTTTATCAATTTGTGTTCTCCTAAAGAACGTGGCCGTTTGAAGTTTTGGTTTACAAAATATCCAAACACAAGGTTAATGCTCAGATTTTTACCCTTTCATTTAGCAATGTTAGTGAAAGTTTGGAAAGCCAAACAACTGCAAGTTATTTAATCGTGTGTTAAATACTGAACAGATGTTAAATGCCCATTTAAATGTTATTTCATTCTATCCTTTAATTAACAGGAGATCTTCAAGAGGATACATTGAACAAGGTAACTACAGCAGAACTAGAAGTATTCAAGCTAGAGGTGGGCTAGTGAATGACTTTCGACATACAATCAGGATTTGGATTTTCTGTGCTATTTTTAAGTGTACTCTTGCCAGTAGCATCACTCACCACCTGTACTATTTAAATATACTGTAAGGTTGGTTTCCTGATTAACAGAAAGAAATTGAATATGGTCACATTGCAACATCAGTTAACTACAGCTTAATGCTGTTTTAACTTAAATCACCCAATATTTGTTTTGCTACCCAATTTTAACAAGGAATAAGTAAGTCTACCTGTATGTTCTAACTGAATTATACAATCTTCACAACAATTTGCGGATCTGGGCTGATTAGAAAATGAGATTTTGAACACAGTTTTCATCCAACAAATGCTGCTGGAGAGAAATTCCTCCCATCTCCAAAATAGTTGAAAGGGAAATGAATAAGGAATATCTTAGTTAGAAAAAATTGTGTAGGTAAAAGGTTAAAACTAAAAAGATAAAATAAATCAGAATAGAAGGGAAACAATTGGGAACAGGAGGAAAAGTAGGTGACCACTGGTAAACTGCCCATTTAAAAAAAAAAAGGTAAAATAACTTTTAGCAGTTAGAGTAGGGGATAACTCAAGTGATCGTTACCATTGGTCTGAGTAATTTCAATGCAGTATTAGTATTGGTTTCAAAATAATTGCCCCAGGCAATGAAAGTGCTTGCCATCTACGGGTTAATGTTTCAACTTTTTTCTATTAAGTTAACTTACTTAATTTCACCTTACAACCAGTGTGAACATCACTAGCCATTTTCTCAGAATGAACTGTAATCAGATGATATTTATCGTCCACAATTAAGTTTAATTATCTAGTGAACTGTGAATTTAGTGCACGTTACAGAGGATTACATATTTAGCTCAATCAGAGTGAGAATGTGGAGTCTGGACAAGATTTTCCCCACCATGTCACTAGTCTGACTTAAACGTAGATTAGACTACACTTACTGAATTAAATTTTGGCATCCCAAGATCAGTGGAATTCAGATGGAATACAACACTGGATAAAAGAATCAAGGACAGTATCACCACTCAAAATTCAGTGCAATAACAATGTCTGTTATTTACACTCCTTTTCTAGTCAACAGTTTAGAACCATTATTGTCTGCTCCCCATTAGAAAAACTTTCCAAGTATATTACTCGAGTTACATCATTCAGCTCCAAATTGTCCATTATGAGACCACTATACCTCAGTGAAGGGATGCCCAGTACAAAGACCCTATTCCCATCAACTTAGAAATGATGTACCTTATACAATCTGATGTACCCTAAAAGGGAGAACGTAAAGCTGCAGGGGGAAATTTGCTGGACATGCAGCAGTTGAACCAATCTACCCCTGCATTAAACTACACATTATGGTGCAACCCTGTAAATCAGGAGTTATACTACCTGCGCCCAGCTGTTCTTAGTGTAACACTTTGATTAATTGCATTACTCCACTAAAGCAGATTGACAAAACACCAGAAGGCGCAGGAGACCTGACTCATCCTTGGCATTGTATTTTCTTACCCTTTGAATTTATAGAACTGCAGCATAGGCGCGCAATAAAAATACAAACACAGACACCTTGGAACCAGTGACCTAAAAACAAAGTGTGCCTCATGGATACAGTTCTTTGTCTTTCCTAATGAGATCACTGTACATCTGATCATATGTAGTTTTGAAATCGTATATATTTGGCTTGTCCGGAGCCGGTCCCGGTAGCTTCACGTGTGTCCCTGTTCCAAACGATCGGACATTGAAGCCTTTTTTACTGTAAAGAGGAGAAAATAAACAAATTTAGAATGCAGAAAATCTCAAATTAGATTTGATTTTTAAACCAGTCAAGCACAGAAATATACAACAGCAAATATCACAAAGGGCTTAATTCGAAACATCAACTAAACTGATAGCGGAGCAAAATAAATCCATGTTTCGGAAACAGCTAGATAGGACTGCAAGCTGGACAAATGTAGTAAGGTGGTCTGAACGGTCCTCAACTACATCTACCTCATGATGTGTTTCTATGACCCAGGATTCAAATATTAACTAAATAGCTTTGTGAAACATACAAAGTCATTTGGCCAGTGTTATATTAACAACAATTTAAGGTACAAGTCATCTAAATAATTAGATGAGCTTTCACTATCATGACCCTGCGACTTCAAGACTGAACTTATTTAGATTCTATTACTAATTGTGTAAATGCATGAAGACCTTGTATTTCAGAAACATCACTTCAAAGATACACCAGTACAAAATACTCATCGGTTGTTGGTGTCCATAACTTTTGTATCAAATACATTTGCAATTTCCTGCATGGAGCAAATCACATTTGCCTCTTTGTTTATTCAACATCCACCCACAAATTATATAAAAATAATAAAGGAGGCCAGTGTGGTGCATAGTAGCTACAAAGTGGTTCCAGTTCATAGTGCAGATTGTTTGAAGTCGCTGCTTTGCATAGACTATGAACAGCAAGGCATCAAACAAGAAAACAGCAATAGATGAAAAAACAATTCAATGCAAAAGCAGTGAATATTTACTAAAGCAAGTTGCACATTCTGAACATTTAAGAATCAAGACACTTAACTGAATTTAATGATGGGAAGTGACCGCCACACCTGCTCCCAAGTTCTGAACTTGACAAAAGTAACTACTACAAGTAGATACAAAGCCACTTTAAGTTGTCAGATTTAATGTTTCTAATACCAGATAAGCCTTTCTATTTAAAAATGTAATATAGAAGCATCAGGAAGCTAGAGTATCAACCAGTGATAAAGAAACATACTTGTTTGGCTAACTGAAGGTTATATAAACACTGTACCAATTTCTGTGCTCACTTTGTGGGTTAGTCTTCTCAACTCTTCAAACAATCCAGGAAGACTGAAATTGACTGGGTAGTCTCCCTGGAAAAGATTCTGGCAGATAAAGCAATCACAATAAGTGTGCTTCGCTATGCCTATTTGGACCAGTCAAGCAAACTGCCCCAACCTGGAATTCAGGCCACCACTCCACAGCAAGGTTGTAAGATAGGGAAAAGTTTGCCACAGTAATCTTTTAAACATCCTTTTGTTTTTAAATTTAGAGTACCCAATTCATTTTTTTCAATTAAGGGGCAATTTAGCGTGGCCAATCCACCTACCGTGCACATCTTTGGGTTGTGGGGGCGAAACCCACGTAAACACGGAATATGCAAACTCCAGTGATCCAGAACCGCGATCGAATCTGGGACCTCGGCGCTGTGAGGCAGCAATGCTAACCACTGTGCTGCCCATCTTTTAAGCATCATTGCCCCAAGACTATAGGCAGACCTACAGTAGAACTTTGCAAGTTACAAGGTTCAGGCAATTAAAAAGTATTACTTGCCACTTGAGAATTACCTCCACTATTTAATTTGTATTTCCGATTTATTGTACTGAAGACTCATTTTATAGGATTAAAACTTGCAGATAGTAAATGCAATGTTTGGGATGGTTTTACACCACACAGGGTAACAAAGATTTTAGGTTCATTTTTGTTTTCCAAGTTGATCTCAGCCAGAGTAGCTTTAGAGTCAACGGATTTCCATTTCTGGGTGGGGAAAACATCTCAACAGGTTGCCAATAACCTATTTGGAAAGCACAAATGTTCTTTTAAAAATAAATTGAGTGCTCAATTCATTTGCAGTGCTAGCCACTGCGCCACCGTGCTGCCTTGCACAAATGAATGTTGAGCAAAGACATCACCAACCTCAATGGAACTGTACCCAGTGTTAGCCAATACAATAAGGACAAGGAGAAACTTGGGCTCTAAGTCAAATTCGCAATGAAGTTGTATTTTAATTTTTTTTAAATTTAGAGTAGCCAATTCATTTTTTCCAATTAAGGGGCAATTTAATGTGGCCAATCAACCTACCCTGCACATCTTTGGGCTGTGGGGGCAAAACCCACGCAAACACGGGGCGAATATGCAAACTCCACATGGACAGTGACCCAGAGCCGTTATCGAACCTGGGGCCTCGGCGCCATGAGGCAGCAGTGATAATCACTGCGCCACCGTGCTGCCCTGCAATGAAATTATTAACTATGAAGGGCAAATAGTTTTCACTTGATTTGACAGTTTACAACCACGATTACTTTCCTTTCTACAGGGAGAACTCCCAATGCATCAGCCCATTAAATAAATTGCAGCCTGAAATAGAAGTTTAGCATGCAGACATTAAAGCTGGAAGATACCAGTGGATTAATTATACAATACATTTCACACAAGCATAGTCAAACAGAACATGCACACTAAATGTAACTTTTGATCTAGATGGCAAGGGTGTAGCGAGTAATAGCAATTCACACAGGATTAATTTTCACTTTTTTTATTCAAAGTGCTGCTGAACAGTCAAACCACATTCTCCTGCTGAGTAAGTGTCCTGTGTCAGGTCAAAGGTAGCCTTGCGAAGTTGCAGGACAATGTAAAATTAATGTAAATGGAGAGATCCCACTCAAAGGATACCAAATGATCCCTCTAACTAGTAAAATCTACAGAATCCTCCTCAATGGAGACACAGATGATAATTGGCATAATAATCCAAAAGGATTGTACTTTTACATAAACACATCTGGATTGCAGGACCAGAAAAAAGTGGAAGCAGATTCAATGCAACTTTCAAGGGGGAATTATATATAACATGCCCATATTTGAAGGGAGAAATTTGCAAATTTGTACAGAGAAGTCACAGTCATGATGGGCTGAATGGTGGGTGGCCAGATTTTGTGCTGGATGCTTCTAGGTGATTTTAGGTGTTCTAAAACAAGAATTCCCTTCAAGACCGCCAGATAGTAAGATAAAACTACCCAACTCCCAAAAGGTACTTCATTCCAAAGCACTAATCTGATATAGTGTAGTCAGCTTGTGAATTATCCAGCCTGCTCTTTAAAGAATGATCTCAATATTGACATTCGAATTCAGTCATCCAGCTGGGACTAAAGCCACTGAACAGTTACAAACATTAGCTGCAAATGCCACCAGGGTAGAAAATATGGTGAAACTCTTTTGATGCAGGAAGAGAAATTATGTCAAGTTCACAATTCATACCTAGAACATACAGTGCAGGAGGCCATTCAGGTCTGCACCAACCCACTTAAGCCCTCACTTCCACCCTATCCCCGTAACCCAATAACCCCTCCTAACCTTTTTGGACACTAAGGGCAATTTAGCATGGCCAATCCACCTAACCCACACATTTTTTAAGCCCTCCACTAACTCTTTTCTCTCAAATTCTTTGTCCGACTTCTTAACTTCCTCCACTTAAACACTGGGAAAACAAAAGATGGGATTTTCATCCCACCACAATCTCTTTAGGGCAATTTGGCATGGCCAATCCACCTAACCTGCACGGCTTTGGACTGTGGGAGGAAACCGGAGCACCCGGAGGAAACCCACGCAGACACGGGGAGAACGTGCAGACTCCGCAGTGACCCAGCGGGGAATCAAACCTGGGACCCAAGTGCTGTGAAGCCACAGTGCTATCCACTGCGCTGCCTACTTCAAGGAGAATTGGAACAAGGTTATCAGATGGCCCCTGAAGACCAAACCTTTTTTCTTTCATTGGATGTGAGCATCACTGTTCCATGGCCAGCATTTGGTGCCCATTCCCAATTGTTCAAGATGGTGGCGGCATGTGGTGTTGGTGCACCCACAGCACTGTTAGGAATGGAATTCTTGGATTTTAACCCAGTGGCAGTGAAGGAACAGAAATATAGTCCCAAGTCAGGATGGTGGAGGGGAACTTGACAGTGGGTGAAGTTGAATGATGAATTGTAGAAAAATACATAATCAGCACTGAGATTATTGAAACAAACAGCAGGGACCACAAACCCATCTCCATAGTGACACAAGTTTCAAGACAATTTTCATACATCCGCGGTCTCACTGTCCAACTCATGTTCTCCACCCTTATAAAAACTAGTTACAGTGGCACTGTTTGAAATTTAGTGCACTCCATTACAAGCCAAATGATAGATCAATTAGTTTAGAGGAAATGGGCTCAAGTAGTTTGTCAGACAGTAATTGATATATTCTACCTGTGCACAAGATCTTGTAACAATTATTAAAAATCCAATAAAATGCCAAAACCATCCCCTTTTTTATTGAATATTCTGAAGAGGCAAAACAAAAGCTGTGGATTTTACTCATTTCATGTGGTAGATAAACATTGATCTTGACCAGATTGAATAGCTGAGAATCCTATGAAAAGGAAGACTTCAAATGCCCCAAACGCACTGACTGGTGTTGGATATAGCTCCATATCATTTAGCCAAACATCACTACTTCTCTCAAGCAAACATTTGAGTATTGCTGAAAGAGGGACCCGCTGTCAAAGCTTTGTCTTGCACTCGAGGACAATCGCAAGAATACCAAATTTCAAAAAGCGGAACAATTTATATTGTATGAGAAAAGATTGGTTAGCAAGTCAATTCTGACTGATTGAGGCGCTGCGATGGGGAATGTACCAAAGAACTATTGTCCTCCACCTCCAGGCTTTGTTTAATTCAAGTGCAATGTCTGGACATGTTCTTTTAGCTTGCAGGGGCCAAGGTCCCTGCACGTGAACCTAGCTTCTTGCAAGTGTAAAGTGAGCCATTCCCAACTGGCTGTGTAATTCTTAGCAAGCACAGGATTGTTCAGCAAACACGGTCTAATCGTGGAATTACATTGAATGTCAGCCATTATGTTGAGCTTTGCAAGCATTATTTCATGTGTTAACCCAGATCAGACATCAATATCACAGTTTAAATCCACACTATTACGAGACTGCATACATCTCAAGCTATTGATATTAACAAATCTTGGCATTCTGATTTTGGATTTAGCAGCATTTTCGTAAGAAATTATAACAAGTTGTGCAACCAAATAAGTTGATTTTTATTCTTTATCCGAGTAATGGTCCTCATCTATCATGTCAGCTTTATTCCCATAGTCCTCTTTCCTTTAACTATGTAATAAGCCCATACTTTAAAAGTCATATTTCATCAGCTCAAGGTTATCTTTATTTTTTCACCTTTGTGCCCCAAATCTCTAATTTTACCATCAACACTGCTTCTGTTCCAGATCCCACAGCTGTCAAAATCGACATGTTCACATTGAAGTGTTGAACGTTTGATTATGTAGATGAAAGGCTCTGCACTCCAAATTACTGGTTAAATAACTTGCAGATTAAACAGATAATTTTATCCACAAAGTTGACTCAGCAATGTAGTTACTTTACAATGCGGTTGTCACCAACTACTAGTATGAATGGCTTGCAACTTGTGGCATGGTTTAAAGCAGAGAATTTAGTTCAGGATCCCTTCAATCAGGATGCTCCTAGGTGTTTATGAGCTAACCGGGGGTTTCCCCATTGTATTTGCAATGTCATTCTACCATTGGCACAGTGGTTTCATTTCAGGTCAACAGATAACAAATGTCATTTGAACTTGCAGATGTCCAATCTAATACTGTAATGAAACAGTGTGATACTTCATGGAAGGAGGGTCTCTGTTCTTCTGCCAATTCAGGCTATAGAACTAAATTTAACATTGGTGCAAAGTCAAACAGCTGAACACCAATGAGCAAGTGCAGTGAGTCACAAAAGCTGACTAACAGTAAGCAGAAAACAGGAGAGATTTGAAGTATTTGCCACATTACAATATATTTTTCCCATCATTAAAGTTACAAAGCCAGTGTGCACAGGGCAAACCCTTAGCCCATCTCATTGCTTGCTTGCTCCAAAAAACAATTCAAATTGAACCCAATTCATGGTCTCCACAAGACGTGTACAAGATCCAAGCTGAAGGCATTGTATCTCATCTTGGGCTTGATCTGATTTTTGATCTTAGCCAAAAGGCTGAGAAGCAATAATATATTTCAATTATTTTCCCCCCTAATTTCAGAGGATAAAAAGGGTCAGTGGTAATTCTGAAATTACCACTTTTCCAGTTTGCGTTCAACCAATTTCACTGAACTTCCCCAAAATACACAAATTTTGATAGTTGCAACACTGTAGCAGCATTTGGTACCATTTAGCACCTGCCTCACAGCACCAGGCACCTGGGTTCAATTCAAACCTTGGGTGATTGTGTAGAGTTTGTACTTTTTCCGTGTTTGCGTGGGTTTCCTCCGGGTGCTCCGGTTTCCTCCAACAGTTCAGGAATGGCAGGTTAGGTGGGATCACAGGTAGGGCATACTCTTTCAGAGGGCCGGTGCAGACTTGAATGAGCCGAATGGCCTCCTTTTGCACAGTATCAATTTTATTCTATGGTTCAGAATTTAGCCACACTTGCAACCCCCTAACCTTGTATTACTTTGTTGTCTTGCATTCCTTCACAAAAAAATGAGTGGCCCTGTCACATCATTTGGGGCAGCACGGTAGCATTGCGGATAGCACAATTGCTTCACAGCTCCAGGGTCCCAGATTCGATTCCGGCTTGGGTCACTGTCTGTGTGGAGTCTGCACATCCTCCCCGTGTCTGCGTGGGTTTCCTCCGGGTGCTCCGGTTTCCTCCCACAGTCCAAAGGTGTGCAAGTTAGGTGGATTGGCCATGATAAATTGCCCTTAGTGTCCAAAATTGCCCTTAGTGTTGGGTGGGGTTACTGGGTTATGGGGATAGGGTGGAGATGTTACCTTGGGTAGCGTGCTCTTTCCAAGAGCCGGTGAAGACTCGACGGGCCGAATGGCCTCCTTTTGCACGGTAAATTCTATGATCATACTGAGCAATATTAACAGAAATACCCAAGCGATTCCACCCTCCCATTTCGGATATGGCAAGAGAAATATTAGAAACCCTCAGAATCATCCACTCATGGAAAGTAACCACAGGAACTTAAAATCTCTAGTACGTCAGGAGCCCAAGGATCTATGATCAATACTAACCGCTGAATCAGCCCATGAGATAAAGCAACTTTAGTTTTCATGCAATAATTCCTTTTATGAATATGACAGAACTTGTCAAGTTTTAAACTGCAAGCTACGATGTGCCTTTACTTAAATTCAACACTCAGTAAACATTCTGTTGGCAACTACACTTCAAAAAATTTAATTGGATGGCTCTATAGAAAGGACACAATTGGCTGAATGATCTGCTTTTTGTACTTTGTTTTATGATGGTCGAAAAACAAGAAATCTGCATTAACCTTTTATGGGCTCAAATTAAGAAAATCAGTTTTACAGGGTTGAGAAAAGGGTCAACGAGCACAAGGAAAAAGAAAAACCATGGGGCAGAAAGGATGAAAGCAGTTGACCAAGTGAGCATTCAGGTTTAACAGCAGGAATAAAAGTGAAAAGGGCACAGTTTGAGAGTTCGATAGGAATGGGGTGCATGGTTGAAACGATCCCGGCCTGCACAGCGAGGAACAAAAGTGTCAGAGGAGTTTTAGCACTGATTGCAATCCAATCACCTGCATCAATGTACAGAATCAATTAACCTTTACTCAAACATGGTTCTACTCAAAATGCAGGATGTTTTACTGGTTCAATAATTTCTGCCACAACCTTTGCATCAAACCCAAGTGCTGAATATTTCTCCACATTTGGCTTGGACAGAGATTACATCCTGAACAAGTCACTGAAAACTTTTAGACTAACATTCCAACACAATTAAACAGCAATGTAAAGTGTACTTTATAATCTGCAAAGAGTGTAAATGAAACTATTCTGCAGAGAAAACTGCAAAACGATTACAAATGTTCTTTTTAAAATCAGAATAATTCTCAGCTCCGCCAAAAGTCAGCCAAATAAAAGTGCCGCCTAGGTGGGACATGCCCAAGCCAGTGTGCTCCAGAGGCAATTCCTGAAATACACGGAATTTGCAAATGTCAGTTTGGCAATAGTTAACTTGTCAAATATGCAGGGCGCAGTGGTTAGTAGCACTGCTGCCTCACGGTGGCAAGAAGCCTGGTTCGATCCCAGCCCGCTGTCCGTGTGGAGTTTGCACATTCTCCCAGTGTCTGCGTGCATCTCACTCCCACAACCCAAAGTTGTGCAGGGCAGACGGACTGGCCACACTAACTTGCCCTTAATTTAATAAATAAAAAACGCATCTAATTTCAGAGTTTTGTGAAAGATAATCAGATGGTTCGGTTGGTGGTATCGCCCATTTCAGACAGAAATTGTAGAACAAGTTCATGCCAGTCCAGTAGTGGGGAGCATCTGCAATTCGATCAGATGAGAAAACTCCTGGTCAGCCAAGTGTTCGCTGGTCTACAGTGCGTCCATTTTAATATTCCCATCTTTCCTTCCAAATCATGGCCTTGTCCCACCCTATCTCTAACCTCATCCTGTCCTACAACCCGCTGAGTTCTCAGCATTCCTCCAATCCTCATTACTTGTGCATTTCCAGTTTTAAAAATTGCAGCACTATTCATAGAATACCTACACTGCAGAAGGAGGCCATTTGGCCCATCAAGTCTGCACCAACTTTCTGAAAGAGCACCCTACCCAGTCCCACTCCCCTGCTCCAAGTCCACCTAACCGTTGGACACTAATGGGTAATTTAGCATAGCCAATCCATCTCACCTGCACAGTGGTTAACACTGTTGTTTCATAGCGCCAGGGTCGATTCGATTCCCGGCTTGTGTCACTGTGTGCGGAGTCTGCACGTCGTTCCCCCCCCCCCACCCCCCCCCCCCGTGTCTGCCTGAGTTTCCTCCCACAAGTCCCGAAAGACATGCTGTTAGGTAATTTGGACATTCTGAATTCTCCCTCGGTGTACCAGAACTGACGCTGGTGTGTGGCGAGTAGGGGATTTTCACAGTTAAGTTCATTGCAGTGTTAATGTAAGCCTACATGTGACTGTGAGAAGCCAGAGCATCCGGAGGAAACTCTCACAGACACGGGGAGAAAGTGCAGACTCCACAGTTATCCAAAGTCAGAATCGAACATGGGTCCCTGGCACTGGAGGCAGCAATGCCAAACACTGCCACCCTAACATTGGCAACTATAATTTCATGGATTTTGTCGAATTTACAGTGCAGGAGGCCATTTAGCCCATCAGGTCTGCACCCCTAACCCTGTAACCCAGCAACCCCACCTAACTTTTTTGAACACCAAGGGCAATTTAAAAAAAATATACATTGAGTACCCAATTCATTTTTTCCAATTAAAGGGCAATTTAGAGTGGCCAATCCACCTAACCTGCACATCTTTGGGCTATGGGGGCAAAACCCACGAAGACATGGGGAGTGTGTGCAAACTCCACACGGACAGTGACCCAGGGCCGGGATCGAAGCTGGGACCTCGGTGCCGTGAGGCAGCAGGGCTAACCCACTGCACCATCGTGCTGCCCTACCAAGGGCAATTTAGTGTAACCTGCACATCTTTGGACTGTGGGAGGAAACCGAAGCACCTGAAGGAAACCTACACAGACATGGGGAGAACGTGCATACTCCACACAGACAGTAACCCAAGCCGGGAATAGAATCTGGTACCCTGGAGCTGCGAAACAACAATGCTAACAATTGTGCTACAGTGCCGCCCACATGCTGTGAGAAAAATGACCATCTCCATTACCAGAACAGATGGGTGTTTAATGTCTCAACAATAACGTGTCTTTAGCAAAGTAATACATGGCAGCACAGTGGTTAGCACTGGTCCCTCATGGCATCAAGGACACTGTCGGGATGTTCGGGAGGAAACCCACGCAGAACGTGCAGACACCATACAGACATCCTGGGCCCCAGGTTTTGCAATTCTCTCCATCACTCTCCTCCAAGACAGTTCTAAATTGCTCACTAACCAAGCTTTGGTCACTTGTCACAATATCACTAAGCAGCATAGTGTTAAATTTAGCTTGATTACACTCCTTTAAAGCCCCTCAGGGTATCTTACTTTTTAATTTTTTTAAAATTAAGGGGCAATTTAGCGTGACTAATTCACCTAACCTGCACATCTTTGGGTTGTGGGGGTGAGACCCACAGACACAGGAAGAATGTGGAAACTCTACACGGACAGTAAACCGGGGCCAGGATTGAGCTTGGGTCCTCAGCACCATGAGGCACCAGTGCTAACCACTGTGCCGCCATGTGTTACTTTGCTAAAGGCGCATTGTTGTTGAGACATTAAAAACCATCTGTTCTGGTAAAGGAGATGGTCCTTTCTCTCACTGCTTGCTATCTTTGGATGTTAGTACAAAAGAGCTACCATGCTGACCGAGAGAACATTCATGGCATTTCAAAACAAGTGAAAAATTGATGTGATACAACAAAATACAAGTACGTTAAAACCTGGTCACGGTTCATGCTGATTTATAATCAAAGAACAATACAGCACAGGAACAGAATGCCCGCCTAAACTAAAACCTTCTGCACTTCCATGGTTTGTATTCCTCTATTCCCATCCTATTTATGTATTCGTCAAGATGCCTCTTAAATGACGCTATCGTATCTACGTCCACCAACTTCCCTGGCAGCGCATTCCAGGCACTCACCACCCTCTGTAAAAATACTTGCCTCGCACATCTCCTCTAAACGTTCCCCCTTGCACGTTAAACCAGTGTTTACCATGCGTGAACAATGGAAACCTTTGAAATGAGGGGCAGCCAGCAACCACGAAAACTGTACAACAGCAAGATTGCAGCAAGGAGAAATACCACGCAAGGAAAAAAACCTCTGCTAAATCCCTCAGACCTAAACTGGATGTTATCGTGCAAAAGTTATCTTACTGAGGCTTGCACTGCGAGGAAGACATTAGGATCAAATATATTTGTCCTTATTTTCACAAGAACCGTTTCTGCAATATTCAGCCAAAGATCAGAATTGGTAAAAATACAACCCATGATTTGAGCCTAAACATTCCAGGGAAACATGGAAGCTTCTCATTTCGCACACAACCAATAATTAATAAATCAATAGATTATGACTGCCTCAAAGAAACTCCAGCGTGGCAACCCCATGCAAATTTCATATGGTTTTAAGGGCAAAGATTCTAGAAAGTTAGCCATCTACAAAAATAAGGTTACAAATGCATTACAACAAGCAGCAATAAAGGAACTTACATTCACCCTAGTCTGTGCCAATGTTTATAACCAAAGTCTACACCTCCAGCAACCCTCCTATTCCATTTATTTATTTCATTGCATCCTTTCTGCTCATTATTCTCTCATGTTCTCTTCTAAATTTCCTTTTAAAAACTATGTAGCTCAACCGCTCCCTGTGGTACCAAACTCCACATTCCAATCCCAGAGAATAAACACGTTTCTCCAAATCTCCATAATGAACTAGTAACTGGTATATGGGCCTCTAGTTTGGATTCTGCCACATTTTCTCCACATCTACCCTGGCCTACCAATTCATTATTTCAAAGACCTTTATCAGATCACTTCCAAGTCTCTCTAGTGAAGGAAAAACCCTGTTCAATGGTGAGGGTACAGAAGAATTGTAGCAACAGTCTACACCTTACAAAGAAAACTACAATTGAGGGAAACTCAGAAACAGGCAATTCTTACTCCCAGTGGCCAAGGATTTATTGAATGACATTTACCCCTATCCATCACACATTTGACTCAGTATTATAATGCCACAGTTTTTCTGAAATATGAAAGACCCATTTTCTTTCGTATTTTCAGCTAGAGACAAAGCCCAGACTCTGATATGGCATTGGACAATTTGTTGGCAACCACATGCATCAAAATAAATCTCTCCACAGATTTTGCAAGTCCAGGACATACACTCACCATGCCCTCCGGGGCAAGAGCACTGATTTTCCTGCAGTGGCCTGCACCAGCATACTAGCTATCCAAGTCATAATCTGACAAATATGATCATCAGAGCAATTGGTCAGAATGGAGACTTGGAAGAGGGGGTTGGTTAGTAGTAAATATATGAACAAGTAGGGAGTAAATAAACAAATAAACCACCCCTTCCCGTAACAAAATGAGCAGTTTGAATGAAAACTGCTATGTGTCAGCATAGCCCAGTCATGGAAATCACCAGCAACCATCAGCCCAAGACATGACCATTTCCACTTCAAATAGCATCTGACCGAATCCTCATCAGAACCAGCAGTAAACAAAGAAAAAAGTCTTATCATAATGGATTTTTCTCCTGATGGGTAAGTGTTTGTTCAGTCTTGTGTGTCTTAACACACACGATGAAATGAGTGCTGAAATGGTGCCATCTGGAAGTTTATATGCCTTACTTCTACAAAGCTCAGTGAGCGGTGGTGAAATCAGAGAAATCGCATCCAATCATTATCTCGGGCTGTGGACACAATAGGGAGCGTTCAAAACCTAAGTTATCGGTCATTGGGGACACATTAAAAATAATTTCCCCAAAGAATACGCAGTGTGAACAAAGAATCTTATCCTGCATTAAAATTACAAATTTACTCCCCCCCCCCCAAGTCAAAGTGCACTGAAAAGTTAACTTTCAGTACTGTAATTAACGGAGGATAATAGATAAGACAGGAGCAAAATTAGCAGGCAACAAATCTCAGCAGCGTCAGGTGAGCAACAAGCAAAGCTTCAACAATCCAAGTCACCCCAATGTAATCAAAGTGAAGCCAGAGATTTAACAAGTGACAACCATCCAAATAGTTCATATTTATAAAAACCTATTGGGATGGGTAAACTTAGCAATACTAGGTTTTCCTAGAGTTGAGCAATGCTGTGGAGTGATCACAAGTCTTCTCTAAAAGCAAGGTAGAATAGAAAAGGGTTACCATGAACTCTGGGTAGCTACAAAGGTGCAAGATAGCCCAACAGCTCAGATCAATTAAGACAGGGAGAAGAATTTAAAAAGCTGAGATATATTCAATGCTGAAGAAAACGGTCCAAAACCACATGCATGCTGTGATTTGGACATGTTATCATGCACTTTAAAGCCCAGAAATGCATCAAGAAATTGAATCAGAAGAAGAAAAGATCCCAAAAAGAAGTTTGTTCTTTTTTTTTTAAAAAAAGCTTTACTGCTGGTGCAGAATTTATCACATCCGAATGCTTTAGAATTCTACAACATCTGTTCCTCGGGTTCAAAGCCTGCCAATTACTCCAGCCCTAAGTAACTCACCAAGGCCACTGTCCAGGACTAAACACAAAAATGTTTCTTTTGGTAAATCCAATAGCTATGAACTGACCAAAGAAAGACAATATATATATATATATAGTCAAGCAGTCAGCAGAGTTCAGTGGCAGTGCCCTATAGTGGCATAATGAGTACTACAGGAAAATTCAATCCCCTGGTCACACAATTGCAGAGTGGTGAGATAGCAGCACATCTGCATACAGCATGGGGCCAAATGTGTTTGTGTGTACAGAAACATAATCAGATGACAGTTAATGCCGAGCCAAAGGAGGAAGGCGAGGACGAGTTTGGTCAGAGAGGAAAGATGGAGTATCTTCAGGAAGAGAGTTTAAGAGGTATAGGGAGGGAATTCCAAAGCTGAAGTCAAAGGCGGCTGCAAATACAGAAAAATATGGGCTCTGCACAAGGTGGAAGAATGCAGTATTCTTGGGGATTACAAAGGGAAGGCAAAGTCATGGAAGGAGCTACATTTCTAAATTACGTAGCCATCAGCCAATGAGCACAGGAGTGATGCGAGAATGGGACTTGGTGCAAATTAAGATATGAGCAGTAGACATTTGAATGAGATTAAGTTTATGTAGCGTGAAAGAGCTCGGAAGGCATCGGTTGAATCTGGAGTTCAGAAAAGAATGGATAAAGCTAAAGCAGAAAATGGGCTGAGGGGCAGGGATGGCCAATATTATGAAGGTTGAAAGCAACTATTATGGGGTTGGAAGCTCAGTTCAGGCTCCAAAAGTTCAGTCTGAAACAGATCGAGGGGGAGGGGACAGTTTGTGGTAGGGGCCAAAGGTATTAATTTTGATCTTCCCGATATTCTACTGGAAAAGATTAGTTTATTCAAGGTGAATGTTGGATAAGCAGCTTGAGAAGCAGCAATGCAAAGGTGGAGAGCAATGAGGTAAATTTGTGCATCAAGCAAAAATAAATCAGGCTCCAAGGACTGATTGTGAGGCCCCAAAAGTGATTTTTTTAAGATTGTGCAGCAATCACCAAGCCAGGTGAAGTCATGTGAGAGTACCTTTAAGAAATGGGTGTTTAAGAAATGTACCTTTAAGTAAAAATGGGTGTTTATCAGTGATGTCAGAGAGTGGGTGGAGTTGGGCTGTCTGGCAGCTTTTTACATTCGTTTTAGGCTGTTTGCTGCAGGGTGTGTTTTAGTTTTGTTTTCAGTGTTGGAGCTGAAGCTAGACAAAGGCAGGTGTACTGTTGATCACTCTGCCATGAAAAGACTATCTCTTGATCATTTGGTGAATTCAGAATTATAAATGTTCCCAGTAGTGAATGCAAACCTAATGTGCTTCTGTTAAAAGGTGTTTCTTCTGTCTTCTGGATGTTGTTTGGGAAGTTATTAAAGATTACTTAGTGTTGTATTCGAATTGATGGTTGCTAAGATGTTCACTATGCTTTAAAAAGGTTAACTTGAGTTCATAGAATAAACATTGTTTTGCTTTAAAAAATACTTTTCGATTTCTGCTGTACCACACCTATAGAGTGGGCCGTGTGCTCCCCATACCACAATTTATTAAAAGTTGTGGGTCAGGTGAACTCCATGATACACTTTGGGGTTCTCTAAACCCTGGCCCATAACACAGCTTCCTCAGCAAGTGAGTGTTCTCGGGAGCCTCCACTGAATTTCATCAGAGACAGACTTCAATGATGCCAGTCATTGATTGTGGTGCACCAGAGTTGCAGTCCAGGTTCCCTGCAAGGCCTCATTTGTGCCGGTTTGCTGCAGTGGCCGTGGCCAGTGAGAAGTGCTTGATATTGGCGTGGCAGGTTGAAGACAGGTAGGCAGGCTGTGGGATCTGTGATGACGAAGTAGCAAATAAGGATGTGGGGGCAGAAAGCAAAACGTCAGATTCACTAGTTGTGACTGAGGAGCTAAAGTGCAATGAAGTGAGGACATTTGAACAATGGAGACACATTGGAGGAGGATGGTAGTCAACCACATCAATGACTGCGTACAGATCAAGAGGCATTAGTGAAGTACAGACAGGCAGATTGCACTGGACCAAAGATTAACATTTTTGGAGGTATCAATACATTGAAGGACTTGAGGGGAAAGAGGCTGAAGTTGGTGAACTAGGAAAAAGATGGCACAGATCCTCATACAGAAATATTTATTTGGGATGGGGTGGCACAGGCACTCAACAAGTTTTTTTCTGGTCGGTAATTTCTGGAGGGCAGCACAAGTGGATAGCACTGTGGCTTCACAGCACCAGGGCCCCAGGTTCGATTCCCTGCTGGGTCACTGTCTGTGCGGAGTCTGCACATTCTCCCAGTGTCTACGTGGGTTTCCTCCGGATGCTCCGGTTTCCTCCCACAGTCCAAAGATGTGCAGGTTAGGTGGATTGGCCATGATAAATTGCCCTTAGTGACTAAAAAGGTTAGGAGCGGTTATTGGGTTACAGGGATAGGGTGAAAGTGAGGGCTTAAGTGGGTCAGTGGAGACTCGATGGGCAGAATGGCCTCCTTCTGCACCACATGTTCTAAGAACAGTAAATTTGAAATGGATAATAAGGACACTTCACAATGAAAGCTAATTAAGATAAATTGCTTGGTCAGTATTTTAGTAGCAGGTTGGTTAAAATTAAGGTCGGTTTTAGATTCAAGTACAGAGCCGTCAATAGGGGGGGGGGGGGGGGAAGAGAAGAGACACTTTGACATGTTTGGATAGGTGACCAAAGAGAAGGGACACAAAGGCAACTGGACGGATCAGGTTAGTCAAAGTCCACAATTCCTCACACGTATTCTAAAGGAGAGTGAATAGTAAAAGAGCCTGGGGTTAACTGTGCATTCCAGACAGCAGGAGTGGGGTGGGGTTTGAAGAAAAAACAGACTCCGAACTGAGATTTAGGGGAAGCAAGGGCGAGAAACACCAGCAGACAGTATTGGATGGGGGAGGGGGGCGACCAGCTCCCAAAATGGGGAATGAGGCACATTCCAGCCCTACCACACATTCGTGTCTAGGGTGCGGCCGAGTGGGCCCATGCAGGCCCAAGGCAGCGCATTCGATTAGTTGATGGCGCGTGTTGACCCCGAGAGAATGGAACGGACTCTAAAAGGCGCACGGTCCTGCGGGGAGGGGTGAATTACCGGAGGTGCGGAGTAGGCCCGGTGACCGGCGGCGGGCTCGGTTTGCTCACTCCTGACCGGTAGGCCCGGGAATGGGGGAAGAGGCGGGTTACCTGAGGATACTATGCGCTTCCATGCTCCGGTTCTGGTTACTCGAACACACCACCGCCACTCGCAGCGGATTCTGGGGCATCTCCTCCTCGCGCCGCCGCCGCCGGGAGGGGAAAAAGCGAAATATAAAACGACCGGAAGCGGCGACCGCGCGACCGGAGCCCGGTCAGACACAAAATGGCGCACGGCCACCTACTTCCGGCGGGGATAATCCAAGTGCGCACTTCCGCAGGCGGAAATGACATCACACGAGACCTCACTTCGCCCTCCATTTTGAGTGTTGCGTAGAGCGCCAATGAGCCAATCAAAAGCTCGCATTTGCACCGCGCCTTTCACCGTCGCAGAGGATTGACATCCAGCTCAGTAATATTGAACACAAAGATGTGCAGTTTAGATGGATTGGCCACTTTTTTGAGGTCAACTAAATGTAAGAAAGGGATGAAGCAAAAAAGGGCTGCTCCTGACCAACGTAACAAAGATCAAAGCAAACTTAAAGACAACAAATAAGAGTGCAATTAAAGGGGTCAATAAAGCACCCAGCCCCTGCGGTGCCCACAGGACACGGAAGGCCTCAATGGTGCCCGTGGACACTGCATGCTCCCATTACAGGGACACATGGCCGCGGACGTAGCCATAGACTAGGGGTAGTCAGTCTAGTCGGATGACCCCCATGGACGTCTGCTGCCTGGACCTATAAATGGCGTGCTTCACTAGGCCCAGTAGCAGTTTCACAAGGAGGTCTTCCGCCTTCCTTGCCCCTCTCCGCACCAGGTGCCCGTAGATCAGGCGCGTGGGGCTGAAGTGCATCAAAACTCCGGCAAAAGATTGGTCAGAAAGCTAAAAAGGGAGCGCTGACCATAACACATAACATAGACATGATCCACAGATTCCACTAGGCTGCAAAAATGGCAGGCCTCTTTGGAGTCCGTGAACCGGTGCAATCGGTGATTGTACGGCACTGCTGCATGCAAGTCTGGTAGCATCTGCGAAAATGGCGGAGGATTATGCTTTGCATACAGAGGCTGGTGAGATGAAATGTGAGAACGAGGGGGACTCTATCCTTGTTCTGGGAGGGAGTGGAGGGGGCGAGGGTAGTGGCGTGGGAGATGGACCGCACACTGTTGAGGGCCCTGCCCACAACTGTAGGTGGGAAATCACGATTGAGGAAGAAAGAACACATTTTCGAAGCACCATTTTGGAAAGTGGCATCATCGGGACAGAGGCGAAGGAGTTGAGAGAAAGGGATGGAGCCCTTACAGGGTGTAGGGTGCGAAGAGCTGTAGTCCAGATAGCTGTGGGAGTCAGTGGGCTTGTAGTGGATATTAGTTGATAGTCAATTGCCGGAAATGGAGACAGAAAAATCAAGGAAGGGAAGGTAAGTGTCTGAGATGGACCAGGTGAAAGTGATGGAGGGGTGGAAATTGGAAGCGAAGTTGATGAATTTTTCCAGGTCCGGTTGAGAGCATGACGAGGCACCAAAATAGTCATCAATGTATCGGTAAAGGAGTTGTGGGAGGGGGCCCAGAAAGGCCTGGAACAAGGAATGTTCCACATACCCCATAAAAGGCAAGTGTAGCTAGGACCCATGCGGGTACCCATTGCTACACCTTTGATTTGGAGAAATGAGCAGATGCTGCCAGACTTACTGAGATTTTCCAGCATTTTCTCTTTCGCTGCATGCAACACCCTCCATCCCTGGTGAGGTAATGCATTTTGGAAGGTCTAATGCAGGTAGGGAATATACAGTGAATGGTAGAACCCTCAAGAATATTGAAAGTCAGAGAGATAGAACATAGAACGATACAGCGCAGTACAGGCCCTTCGGCCCACGATGTTGCACCGACATGGGAGGTCAAAAAACAAAAGCCATCTAACCTACACTATGCCATTATCATCCATATGCTTATCCAATAAACTTTTAAATGCCCTCAATGTTGGCGAGTTCACTACTGTTGCAGGTAGGGCATTCCACGGCCTCACCACTCTTTGCGTAAAGAACCTACCTCTGACCTCTGTCCTATATCTATTACCCCTCAGTTTAAGGCTATGTCCCCTCGTGCTAGCCATTTCCATCCGCGGGAGAAGGCTCTCACTGTCCACCCTATCTAATCCCCTGATCATTTTGTATGCCTCTATTAAGTCTCCTCTTAACCTTCTCTCTAACGAAAACAACCTCAAGCCCATCAGCCTTTCCTCATAAGATTTTCCCTCCATACCAGGCAACATCCTGGTAAATCTCCTCTGCACCCGCTCCAAAGCTTCCACGTCCTTCCTATAATGTGGTGACCAGAACTGTACGCAATACTCCAAATGCGTCCGTACCAGAGTTTTGTACAGCTGCAACATGACCTCATGACTCCGGAACTCAATCCCTCTACCAATAAAGGCCAACACTCCATAGGCCTTCTTCACAACCCTATCAACCTGGGTGGCAACTTTCAGGGATCTATGTACATGGACACCTTGATCCCTCTGCTCATCCACACATCCAAGAACTTTACCATTAGCCAAATATTCCGCATTCCTGTTATTCCTTCCAAAGTGAATCACCTCACACTTCTCTACATTAAACTCCATTTGCCACCTCTCAGCCCAGCTCTGCAGCTTATCTATGTCCCTCTGTAACCTGCTACATCCTTCCGCGCTGTCGACAACACCACCGACTTTAGTGTCGTCTGCAGATTTACTCACCCACCCTTCTGCGCCCTCCTCTAGGTCATTGATAAAAATGACAAACAGCGACGGCCCCAGAACAGATCCTTGTGGTACGCCACTTGTAACTGAACTCCATTCTGAACATTTCCCATCAACCACCACCCTCTGTCTTCTTTCAGCTAGCCAATTTCTGATCCACATCTCTAAATCACCCTCAATCCCCAGCCTCCGTATTTTCTGCAATAGCCTACCGTGGGGAACCTTATCAAACGCTTTACTGAAATCCATATACACCACATCAACTGCTCTACCCTCGTCTACCTGTTCAGTCACCTTCTCAAAGAACTCGCTAAGGTTTGTGAGGCATGACCTACCTTTCACAAAGCTATGCTGACTATCCCTAATCATATTATTCCTATCTAGATGATTATAAATCTTGTCTCTTATAATCCCCTCCAAGACTTTACCCACAACAGACGTGAGGCTCACCGGTCTATAGTTGCCGGGGCTGTCTCTACTCCCCTTCTTGAACAAAGGGACCACATTTGCTATCCTCCAGTCCTCTGGCACTATTCCTGTAGCCAATGATGACATAAAAATCAAAGCCAAAGGCCCAGCAATCTCTTCCCTGGCTTCCCAGAGAATCCTAGGATAAATCCCATCAGGCCCCGGGGACTTATCTATTTTCAGCCTGTCCAGAATTGCCAACACCTCTTCCCTACGTACCTCAATGCCATCTATTCTAATAGCCTGGGTCTCAGCATTCTCCTCCACAACATTATCTTTTTCCTGAGTGAATACTGACGAAAAATATTCATTTAGTATCTCGCCTATCTCTTCAGACTCCACACACAACTTCCCATCCCTGTCCTTGACTGGCCGTACTCTTACCCTAGTTATTCTTTTATTCCTGACATACCTAGAGAAAGCTTTTGGGTTTTCCTTGATCCTACCTGCCAAATACTTCTCATGTCCCCTCCTTGCTCGTCTTAGCTCTCTCTTTAGATCCTGCCTCGCTACCTTGTAACTGTCAAGCGCCCCAACTGAAACTTCACTCCTCATCTTCACATAGGCCTCCTTCTTCCTCTTAACAAGAGATTCCACTTCTTTGGTAAACCACGGTTCCCTTGCTCGACGCCTTCCTCCCTGCCTGGCCGGTACGTACTTATCAAGAACACGCAGTAGCTGTTCCTTAAACAAGATCCACATATCCAGTGTGCCCAACACTTGCAGCCTACTTCTCCAACCTATCCCCCCCAAGTCATGTCTAATGGCATCAAAATTGCCCTTCCCCCAGCTATAACTCTTGCCCTGCGGGGTATACTTATCCCTTTCCATCACTAACGTAAACGTCACCGAATTGTGGTAACTGTACCCAAAGTGCTCACCTACCTCCAAATCTAAAACCTGGCCTGGTTCATTACCCAAAACCAAATCCAATATGGCCTCTCCTCTTGTTGGCCTGTCAACATATTGTGTCAGGAAACCCTCCTGCTGACATTGTACAAAAAACGACCCATCTAATGTACTTGAACTATATCTTTTCCAGTCAATATTTGGAAAGTTAAAGTCTCCCATAATAACTACCCTGTTACTTTCGCTCTTATCCAGAATAATCTTCGCCATCCTTTCCTCTACATCCCTAGAACTATTTGGAGGCCTATAGAAAACTCCCAACAGGGTGACCTCTCCTTTCCTGTTTCTAACCTCAGCCCATACTACCTTGGAAGAAGAGTCCCCATCTAGCATCCTCTCCGCCACCGTAATACTGTTTTTGACTAGCACCGCCACACTTCCCCCTCTTTTGCCTCCTTCTCTGAGCTTACTAAAACACCTAAACCCCGGAACCTGCAACAACCATTCCTGTCCCTGCTCTATCCATGTCTCCGAAATGGCCACAACATCGAAGTCCCAGGTACCAACCCATGCTGCCAGTTCCCCTACCTTATTTCGTATACTCCTGGCATTGAAGTAGACACACTTCAAACCACCTACCTGAACACTGGCCCCCTCCTGCAAAGTCAATTCTGTGCTCCTGACCTCTATACTCTCAATCTCTCGTACCCTAAAACTACAATCCAGGTTCCCATGACCCTGCTGTATTAGTTTAAACCCCCCCAAAGAGCACTAACAAATCTCCCCCCCAGGATATTTGTGCCCCTCAGGTTCAGATGTAGACCATCCTGTCTGTAGAGGTCCCACCTTCCCCAGAAAGAGCCCCAGTTATCCAAAAATCTGAATCCCTCCCACCTGCACCATCCCTGTAGCCACGTGTTTAATTGCTCTCTCTCCCTATTCCTCATCTCATTATGAGATCTAAGTGTACAGGTCCACAGGTCACTGAAAGGGGCAACACAGGTGGAGAAGGTAGTCAAGAAGGCATATGGCATGCTTGCCTTCATTGGCCGGGTCATTGAGTATGAGAATTGGCAAGTCATGTTGCAGCTGTATAGAACCTTAGTTAGGCCACACTTGGAGTATAGTGTTCAATTCTGGTCACCACACTACCAGAAGGATGTGGAGGCTTTAGAGAGGGTGCAGAAGAGATGTACCAGAATGTTGCCTGGTATGGGGGGCATTAGCTATGAGGAGCGGTTGAATAAACTCGGTTTGTTCTCACTGGAACAACGGAGGTTGAGGGGCGACCTGATAGAGGTCTACAAAATTATGAGGGGCATAGACAGAGTGGATAGTCAGAGACTTTTCCCCAGGGTAGAGGAGTCAATTACTAGGGGGCATAGGTTTAAGGTGCGGAGGGCAAGGTTTAGAGTAGATGTACGAGGCAAGTTTTTTACACAGAGGGTTGTGGGTGCCTGGAACTCGCTACCGGAGGAGGTGGTGGAAGCAGGGACGACAGTGACATTTAAGGGGCATCTTGACAACTACATGAATAAGATGGTAATAGAGGGTTACGGACCCAGGAAGTATAGAAGATTGTAGTTTAGTCGGGCAACATGGTCGGCACGGGCTTGGAGGGCCGAAGGTCCTGTTCCTGTGCTGTACTTTTCTTTGTTCTTTGTTCTTAGACAAGAGTTGAGTATTTTGTGGTATCTCGGCCGGGAGTGGGGGCCAGGGTGGGGGGGCTGGCATTCTGTAGGGCAGGGACTCACTTTAGGTACCTGGGGGTGCAGGTTGCCCGGGAGTGGGGAGGGGGCTCCGCAGGTACAACATTTCTAGTTTGGTGGGGAGAGTGAAAGCTGATCTGGCAAGGTGAGATGGTCTCCCTCTGTCACTGGCGGGTTGGGTGCAGGCGGTTAAAATGAATGTGTTGCCGCCATTTCCGTTTATTTTTCAATGCCTGCCGGTTTTCCAGCCAAAAGCTTTTTTCAGAGAGATTGAGGGAAGGATTACTTCGTTCATAAGGGGAGGGAAGGTGGCCAGAGTTAGAAAGATGCTGCTACAGAGGGGAAGGCAGGCAGGGGGTTTGGGTCTTCCGAACCTGATGTATTACTACTGGGCGGCGAATGTGGAGAAGGTGCGGAGCTGGGTTGATTCCCAGTGGTCAGAATGGAGGAGAGTTTGTTCTTGGTCCCCAAGATTGAGATGGAGGATTCCTCCATAGAGGGACCTCCAGTGGGGACCTCTGCCGCCAGACGGCAACAAGGCACGCCATGGTGTGTCCGGACGACAAGCGAGGGTAAGGAGGTGAAGGTGTGCAGCAGGAGCCCATACAGGAAACCTCTCCGCAAAGTGTGAAACGGCACGGAGGGCATTTCCGCGAGGCGATAGGATTTTGGGGTACCAGACCCAGAGGGAGGTTTCAGGGCCTGGGGCCAATGTGGAATTCCGTCCGGGCAGGGGTTCACCCAGACGGGATACCACCGCACACCTTTGCGTCCTCCAGACCGTGAGTGCCATCGGGTCCGAGCACAACCGTTTTGAGGTCTCGAATGGCATTGGCAGCGAGCCGTATGTCCACCGCGCGCATTGTGCTAACTGGTGGAGTGTCATCCAGCCCACTCCTCCGCCACCCAACACCCGATCCTGGACACCCCAGCAGCCACAGCTCGCTCCTCCGCCAGCCACTCAAAATGATATTGGTGGAGGTGCGGGTTCCTGAGTAGCAGCTCCCTTATGACAGCCACCACTCCTGACAGGGGGGAGCTGTGGCGTGTGGCGACCATGCTCCAGACTTTGAGCATGTCCTGGTAAAAGATGGGCAGCACCTGCTGAGGGTAACAAAGACCCTGCATATCTATGAACAGGAGCTGCACGTAATAATGCAGGTTGTGTACCTGACAGAAGAAAAGCGCCGCCAGGGCACATCCTCGTGGAAGGGGCTCAACGTAAAGGTATCGCTGCAGGGTCTGAAGGCGGAAGGTCGTCACCTGGGTGCGAAGGCCTGGCCGCCCTCCTGTTATAACCTGCCTGCCCTCCTGTTATAACCTGCCTGCTTACCATTGGCTGGGGACTAATGACAATCCCACAATCCTGTGGGAGTATGAGCTTCCCCAATGAGGGGGGCGGAGAAACCATTAGTAAACTCCAAATATAAATAAAGCTTGCCAGTTTGGAACCAGCAGGAAGGAGTGTGCAGCAAGGGAAGTTGCTGCTGCTGTTATATATATATGTTATTGTAAATAAATGTTATTACTTTGTATCCTTAAAACTCGTGCTGGATTCTTCGTGGTCCTCACAAAACTGGCGACGAGGGTTAACGTGAATAGCTGTCTACACTGCTGAAGCCACTTCCCTGGATTTTTGTTGGATACAGGTTGGAAGTTGTTTTCTATTATACCATGCCTCTGTACGGACGTTTGGATGTTTTTGATGCTGCGCTGGAAAGCTGGAACCAGTACACACAATGGATGCGTTACTATTTCCGGGCAAACAATATCACCGAAAATGAGCGCCAGGTGGTTATATTGCTCACCGCCTGCGGCCTGCATACTTTTGGGGTGATTAGGAGCCTTACGTACCCAGCTGCGCCGGACACCAAAACGTTTGATGAACTTGTGAATATAGTGGGGCAACATTTTAACCCGACCCCGTCCACAATAGTCCAGCGTTACCGGTTTAATACCGCTGAGAGGACCCCTGGAGAATCCCTTGCCGATTTTCTATCCAGGCTACGCAGGATTGCGGAGTACTGTGACTATGGTGAGACCTTGTCAGAAATGTTACGCTACCGTTTGGTTTGCGGTATTAACAATGCGGCCACCCAGAAAAGTTGTTAGCTGAGCCAACATTGACTTTTCAACAGGCCATTCAAATAGTATTGTCCCGAGAGAGCGCAGAACGAGGAGTGCAGGAGCTACAGGGAATGGAAGTGCATGCCTTGGGGCGCAACCCCTTCCGTCCGAAAATGTCCCCCCGCACTCCTGCGGTACCTTGGGCGAGGGAACGTCCGGACCGACGCCAGTGGCCGTCGGACATTCCTCCCCGAAGGGAGTCTTCTCCAGAACCAATGGATGAGGAGCCATGTCCGTGTCAGACTTGTAGGCGCCAACCCTGTCGCGGACGGCGGTCCTGGGGGCGCCAGAGGCGCCGTCGTTCTGACCGAAACTGGGACCAGCCCAGGGGCCGTAACTGGGACCAGCCCAGGGGCCGTGCCTTCCATGTGGATGAACCTGCGGCGACTACTCCTGAGGACGTGGAGACGGAGGATGACTGCCTGCAGCTGCATTGTGTGGCAGCTCCCCGTGTGGCCCCCATTAAAGTGACAGTACGGGTCAATGGCCACCCGCTTGAGATGGAGTTGGACACTGGCGCAGCGGTCTCCGTGATCGCCCAGAGGACATTCGACCGCATCAAGCAGGGTATACAGACCCTTACATTAACCGACTCACAGGCCAGGTTGGCCACCTACACGGGGGAACCACTGGACATTGCAGGAACTACAATGACCCCTGTTGTTTATGGATGCCAGGAGGGGCGTTTCCCACTTATCGTGGTGCGCGGCCATGGGCCCAGCCTGTTGGGTCGGGACTGGTTGCGCCATTTGCGGTTGCAATGGCAGCACATCTTCCAAACAGTTTCTGAAGGGTTGACTGAGGTGCTAGGACGATACCCAGATGTATTCCAGCCTGGTTTGGGGAAAATAAAAGGGGCCGTAGCCCGTATCCAAGTCGAACCAGGAGCCACGCCGCGCTATTTCCGGGCGCGGCTAGTGCCTTACGCCTTGCTCGAGAAGGTAGAAGGGGAGCTCACTCGTTTGGAGAGTTTGGGTATTATCAGGCCCGTCCGTTTTGCTGACTGGGCAGCACCAATTGTACCTGTAATGAAGCCAGATGCCACAGTTCGCTTGCGTGGCGACTATAAACTTACAGTAAATACGGCTTCCCGACTCAACCGATATCCAATGCCTCGCATAGAGGATCTCTACGCGAAGCTTGCAGGTGGACTCTCGTTCACAAAATTAGATATGAGTCACGCCTACCTGCAGTTGGAGCTGGACCCTGCCTCCCGACCATATGTAACGATTAATACACACCGGGGCCTGTATGAATATATACGGTTGCCCTTTGGAGTATCCCCTGCCTGCGCAATTTTTCAACGTGTTATGGAGGGCATTTTGAGAGGTTTACCACGTGTTGCTGTCTACTAAGATGACGTTTTGATTACAGGGACGTCGGAGCAGGAACATTTGGAAAATCTGGAGGCTGTCCTTCGACGCTTTTCGGTGGCTGGAGTCCGTTTACGTCACACAAAGTGCGTATTTCAGGCAAAGGAAGTAGTCTACCTAGGTTATCGGGTGGGCCGCGAAGGTTTGCACCCCATCGCAGACAAGGTGCGTGCGATTCAACAGGCCCCCGCCCTGACTGACACTTCGCATCTTCGTTCTTTTCTCGGTCTCGTAAACTATTACGGGAAGTTCCTCCCCAATCTGGCAACTACGCAGGCCCCTTTGCACCTTCTGCTAAAGAAAAATCACACCTGGGTTTGGGGTCAGCCGCAAGAAACCGCTTTCCGGCGGGTAAAGCAACAATTGTCGTTGTCTGGGTTACTAACCCACTATGATCCTGGAAAGCCTTTGCTCGTCACATGTGATGAATCCCCGTATGGTATTGGGGCCGTCCTGTCCCACAAGATGGAGAACGGGGCCGAGTGACCGATAGCTTTCGCCTCCCGCACAATGACTGCAGCGGAGAAAAAGTACGCGCAGATCGAGAAGGAGGGCCTGGCAGTGGGTTTTGCGGTGAAACGCTTCCACCAGTACGTGTATGGCCGCCATTTCACTATCGTGACTGATCATAAGCCTTTGCTGGGACTTTTCAGAGAGGATAAGCCAATGCCGCCCATTGCTTCCGCACGGATCCAGCGCTGGGCTTTGTTGCTTGCTGCATACGAGTATTCTCTGGAGCACAAACCAGGAACGCAGACAGCAAATGCCGACGCACTGAGCCGATTGCCTTTATCGACCGGCCCCATGTCGACCCCCACCACCGGTGAGGTGGTTGCAACCCTAAATGTTATGGACACCTTGCCTGTCACGGCATCACAGATCCGTGAGTGGACCCAGACGGAGCAAGTCCTGTCAAAGGTTCGGCACATAGTCCTGTATGGTGGGCAGCATAGACAGCTCCCAGGCGAGTTGCGGGCATTTTCCTCCAAGCTGTCAGAATTCAGCGTGGAAGACGGCATCCTCTTAGAACATAGAACATAGAACAATACAGCGCAGTACAGGCCCTTCGGCCCACGATGTTGCACCGAAACAAAAGCCATCTAACCTACACTATGCCATTATCATCCATATGTTTATCCAATAAACTTTTAAATGCCCTCAATGTTGGCGAGTTCACTACTGTAGCAGGTAGGGCATTCCACGGCCTCACTACTCTTTGCGTAAAGAACCTACCTCTGACCTCTGTCCTATATCTATTACCCCTCAGTTTAAAGTTATGTCCCCTCGTGCCAGCCATTTCCATTCGAGGGAGAAGGCTCTCACTGTCCACCCTATCTAACCCCCTGATCATTTTGTATGCCTCTATTAAGTCTCCTCTTAACCTTCTTCTCTCCAACGAAAACAACCTCAAGTCTATCAGCCTTTCCTCATAAGATTTTCCCTCCATACCAGGCAACATCCTGGTAAATCTCCTCTGCACCCGCTCCAAAGCCTCCACGTCCTTCCTATAATGCGGTGACCAGAACTGTACGCAATACTCCAAATGCGGCCGATCCAGAGTTCTGTACAGCTGCAACATGACCTCCCGACTCCGGAACTCAATCCCTCTACCAATAAAGGCCAACACTCCATAGGCCTTCTTCACAACCCTATCAACCTGGGTGGCAACTTTCAGGGATCTATGTACATGGACACCTAGATCCCTCTGCTCATCCACACTTTCAAGAACTTTACCATTAGCCAAATATTCCGCATTCCTGTTATTCCTTCCAAAGTGAATCACCTCACACTTCTCTACATTAAACTCCATTTGCCACCTCTCAGCCCAGCTCTGCAGCTTATCTATATCCCTCTGTAACCTGCTACATCCTTCCACACTATCGACAACACCACCGACTTTAGTATCGTCTGCAAATTTACTCACCCACCCTTCTGCGCCTTCCTCTAGGTCATTGATAAAAATGACAAACAGCAACGGCCCCAGAACAGATCCTTGTGGTACTCCACTTGTGACTGTACTCCATTCTGAACATTTCCCATCAACCACCACCCTCTGTCTTCTTTCAGCTAGCCAATTTCTGATCCACATCTCTAAACCACCCTCAATCCCCAGCCTCCGTATTTTCTGCAATAGCCTACCGTGGGGAACCTTATCAAACGCTTTGCTGAAATCCATATACACCACATCAACTGCTCTACCCTCATCTACCTGTTCAGTCACCTTCTCAAAGAACTCAATAAGGTTTGTGAGGCATGACCTACCCTTCACAAAGCCATGCTGACTATCCCTGATCATATTATTCCTATCTAGATGATTATAAATCTTGTCTCTTATAATCCCCTCCAAGACTTTACCCACTACAGACGTGAGGCTCACCGGTCTATAGTTGCCGGGGTTGTCTCTGCTCCACTTTTTGAACAAAGGGACCACATTTGCTGTCCTCCAGTCCTCTGGCACTATTCCTGTAGCCAATGATGACATAAAAATCAAAGCCATAGGTCCAGCAATCTCTTCCCTGGCCTCCCAGAGAATCCTAGGATAAATCCCATCAGGTCCCGGGGACTTATCTATTTTCAGCCTGTCCAGAATTGCCAACACCTCTTCCCTACGTACCTCAATGCCATCTATTCTATTAGCCTGGGGCTCAGCATTCTCCTCCACAACATTATCTTTTTCCTGAGTGAATACTGACGAAAAATATTCATTTAGTATCTCGCCTATCTCTTCAGACTCCACACACAATTTCCTATCCCTGTCCTTGACTGGTCCTACTCTTTCCCAAGTCATTCGCTTATTCCTGACATACCTATAGAAAGCTTTTGGGTTTTCCTTGATCCTTCCTGCCAAATACTTCTCATGTCCCCTCCTTGCTCGTCTTAGCTCTCTCTTTAGATCCTTCCTCGCTACCTTGTAACTATCCATCGCCCCAACTGAAACTTCACACCTCATCTTCACATAGGCCTCCTTCTTCCTCTTAACAAGAGATTCCACTTCCTTGGTAAACCACGGTTCCCTCACTCGACGCCTTCCTCCCTGCCTGACCGGTACATACTTATCAAGAACACGCAGTAGCTGTTCCTTAAACAAGATCCACATATCCAGTGTGCCCAACACTTGCAGCCTACTTCTCCAACCTATCCCCCCCAAGTCATGTCTAATGGCATCATAATTGCCCTTCCCCCAGCTATAACTCTTGCCCTGCGGTGTATACTTATCCCTTTCCATCATTAACGTAAACGTCACCGAATTGTGGTCACTGTCCCCAAAGTGCTCTCCTACCTCCAAATCCAACACCTGGTCTGGTTCATTACCCAAAACCAAATCCAATGTGGCCTCGCCTCTTGTTGGCCTGTCAACATATTGTTTCAGGAAACCCTCCTGCACACACTGTACAAAAAACGACCCATCTATTGTACTCGAACTATATCTTTTCCAGTCAATATTTGGAAAGTTAAAGTCTCCCATAATAACTACCCTGTTACTTTTGCTCTTATCCAGAATCATCTTCGCCATCCTTTCCTCTACATCCCTAGAACTATTAGGAGGCCTATAAAAAACGCCCAACAGGGTGACCTCTCCTTTCCTGTTTCTAACTTCAGCCCATACTACCTCGGAAGAAGAGTCCCCATCTAGCATCCTCTCCGCCACCGTAATACTGCTCTTGACTAGCAGCGCCACACCTCCCCCTCTTTTGCCTCCTTCTCTGAGCTTACTAAAACACCTAAACCCCAGAACCTGCAACATCCATTCCTGTCCCTGCTCTATCCATGTCTCCGAAATGGCCACAACATCGAAGTCCCAGGTACCAACCCATGCTGCCAGTTCCCCTACCTTGTTTTGTATACTCCTGGCATTGAAGTAGACACACTTCAAACCACCTACCTGAACACTGGCCCCCTCCTGCGACGTCAAATCTGTGCTCCTGACCTCTATACTCTCGTTCTCCCTTACCCTAAAACTACAATCCAGGTTCCCATGCCCCTGCTGCATTAGTTTAAACCCCCCCAAAGAGCACTAACAAATCTACCCCCCAGGATATTTGTGCCCCTCAGGTTCAGATGTAGACCATCCTGTCTGTAGAGGTCCCACCTTCCACAGAAAGAGCCCCAGTTATCCAGAAATCTGAATCCCTCCCGCCTGCACCATCCCTGTAGCCACGTGTTTAAATGCTCTCTCTCCCTATTCCTCATCTCACTATCACGTGGCACGGGCAAAAACCCAGAGATAACAACTCTGTTTGTTCTAGTTCTGAGCTTCCATCCTAGCTCCCTGAAAGCCTGCCTGACATCCTTGTCCCCTTTCCTACCTATGTCGTTAGTGCCAATGTGGACCACGACTTGGGGCTGCTCCCCCTCCCCCCTAAGGACCCGGAAAACACGATCCAAGACATCACGTACCCTTGCACCTGGGAGGCAACATACCAAACGTGAGTCTCTCACGCTCCCACAAAATCTCCTATCTGTGCCCCTGACTATACAGTCCCCAATTACTAATGCTCTGCTCCTCACCCCCCTTCCCTTCTGAGCAACAGGGACAGACTCCGTGCCAGAGGCCCGTACCCCATGGCTTACCCCTGGTAAGTCGTCCCCCCCACAAGTATCCAAAGCGGTATACTTGTTTCTCAGGGGAACGACCGCAGGGGATCCCTGCACTGACTGCTTTTTCCCAGTCCCTCTTACAGTTACCCACCTATCTCCAATCTTTGGTGTAACTAATTCCCTGAAGCTGCTATCTATGACCCCTTCTGCCTCCCGAATGATCCGAAGTTCTTCCAACTCCAGCTCCAGTTCCCTAACTCGGTCTTGGAGGAGCTGGAGATGGCAGCACTTCCTGCAGGTAAAATCAGCAGGGACACTAACTGCATCCCTCACCTCAAACATCCTGCAGGAGGAACATTGCACTCCCTTCCCTGCCATTCCTCTAACTTTCTACCAAGATCTGGCTAACAACTAAATTAAATTTTTTATAAAAAATAATAATAATATAATAAAATATGGTACTTACCTCAGTCCAATGGGTTTTATTATTAGGTTAGAGGAGGAGGGCGGGTGGGAAACACTACACGTGTAGTGTCTCGGGTTTCCTCTCCACCAGAATTTATTGGTGAGGGTCTTCCCAGACGTCCGCGGGTCGACTTCCTGTTCCCGCCTAAAACACTAATTTAAAAAAAAATAATTTAAAAAAAATAATTCTCAGCTCCTGCTGAAATTGACTAACCAACCAGCTCCACTCCTGCCGAAATCGACTGGCCTGCCCCTGCAAAGACAAGTGCTTTTAAAGGACAGACTTACCTCCCAGCAGCCACTTCCGCACTGCTCCCGCTGAAACTGACTCACCAGCTGTTCTCCCGCCGAAATCGACTGGCCTGCCCCTGCAAAGACAAGTGCTTTTAAAGGACAGACTTACCTCCCAGCAGCCACTTCCGCACTGCTCCCGCTGAAACTGACTCACCAGCTGTTCTCCCGCCGAAATCGACTGGCCTGCCCCTGCAAAGTCAAGTGCTTTTAAAGGACAGATTTACCTCCCAGCAGCCACTTCCGCACTGCTCCCGCTGAAATTGACTCACCAGCTGTTCTCCTGCCGAAATCGACTGGCCTGCCCCTGCAAAGACAAGTGCTTTTAAAGGACAGACTTACCTCCCAGCAGCCACTTCCGCACTGCTCCCGCTGAAACTGACTCACCAGCTGTTCTCCCGCCGAAATCGACTGGCCTGCCCCTGCAAAGACAAGTGCTTTTAAAGGACAGACTTACCTCCCAGCAGCAACTTCCGCACTGCTCCCGCTGAAACTGACTCACCAGCTGTTCTCACGCCGAAATCGACTGGCCTGCCCCTGCAAAGACAAGTGCTTTTAAAGGACAGACTTACCTCCCAGCAGCCACTTCCGCACTGCTCACGCTGAAACTGACTCACCAGCTGTTCTCCCGCCGAAATCGACTGGCCTGCCCCTGCAAAGACAAGTGCTTTTAAAGGACAGACTTACCTCCCAGCAGCCACTTCCGCACTGCTCCCGCTGAAACTGACTCACCAGCTGTTCTCCCGCTGAAATCTTGTGGGGGATGCGTGTGATTGTCCCGGAAAAAGGCCAGGAGCTGATACTAACAGACTTGCACAATGGGCATCCAGGTGTGACCAAAATGAAAATGTTGGCCCGGAGTTATGTCTGGTGGCCAGGCCTCGACACCGACATTGAGAAGGTGGCCGAAAACTGCTCCATTTGCCAGGAGCATCAGAAGCTTCCGCCGGCCGCACCCCTACATCATTGGGAATGGCCAGGGCGGCCTTGGGCACGCTTGCATGCAGATTTCGCAGGCCCTTTTCAAGGATCCATGTTCCTTCTATTTTTTTTAATATATTTTATTCACGATTTTTTGGCCAAACATAACAGTACATAGTTTTTCTTTTAAACAACAATAAAGCAATATAAATAACAGTGGCCAGTTTTAAACAAGTAAATAAATAATATATAAACAGAAACAAAAACAAAACTAAATGGCAACTGCCTTGTCAAAAATAGTTACTCTCCAAAGATACAATCCAACAGTCCAATATACATTACCTATAACAAATATCTATACATATACAATGACATCCCTATTCCTTCTATTAATTGACGCCCAGTATAAATGGCTAGAGGTGCATAAGATGCAGGGGACAACGTCCTGCGCAACAATTGAAAAGATGCGTTTGTCTTTTAGTCCGCATGGCCTCCCCGAGGTGCTGGTCACGGATAACGGCACTCCATTCACGAGTGAGGAGTGTGCAAGGTTCATGAAGATGAACGGCATACGCCATATCCGCACTGCCCCTTACCACCCAGCTTCAAATGGGTTGGCAAAGCGCGCAGTGCAGACATTCAAAAGAGGCCGAAAGAAGCAGTCTTCCGGATCAATGGACACGAGACTGGCTCGCTTTTTGTTTATGTATAGGACCACCCCCCATGCGGTGACTGGGGTAGCTCCCGCAGAACTCCTAATGGGGCGGAGACTTCGCACCCGCCTTAGTATGGTTTTCCCGGACATTGGCGCAAAAGTACGCCGCACACAAGAACGGCAGGGACAGGGATTTTCTAGGCATCGGCCGATTCGGCAGTTTGCGCCCGGTGACCCAGTGTTCGTTCGGAATTTTGCTGGTGGTGCCCAGTGGGTTCCTGGCGTAATCATTTGCCAAACAGGCCCTATATCTTACCAGGTGCAAGCCCAGGGCCGGCTCCAGCGCAAACATGTAGACCACGTTCGGTCCAGAAGACTATCCCCTCAAAAGATTCCCCGCCCCCGGAGCTCATTTCTACAGCCGCAGAGACCAGAGACAAGGGAAGGTAGTCCTCACAATCTTCCACTGGTGCCTCACTCGAAGCCTGCGCAGGTCGTTACAAAACCGAATGGAGATAGAGATGCTGACATGACGGAGGCAGCAGACTCTGACTCCGAGATGGAGACACCGGATGCATCAGAGGGGGAATCCTCGGGTCCACGGGCCGTGGATGTACAACCATTGCGCCGTTCATCGCGGAAGCGCCGGTCTCCATCTCGTTACACGCCGCCTGATCCAGCGCCGCGTGCAAATGGTGTCCGGCCTGCGGTAAAACGAGTCCGACGCCCTCCTTCGCCAGGGTCTTCGGTGGATTCCTTGGACTTTGGGGGGAGGGACGTTATAACCTGCCTGCTTACCATTGGCTGGGGACTAATGACAATCCCACAATCCTGTGGGAGTATGAGCTTCCCCAATGAGGGGGGCGGAGAAACCACTAGTAAACTCCAAGTATAAATAAAGCTGGCCAGTTTGGAACCAGCAAGAAGGAGTGTGCAGCAAGGGAAGTTGCTGCTGCTGTTATATATATATATATGTTATTGTAAATAAATGTTATTACTTTGTATCCTTAAAACTCGTGCTGGATTCTTCGTGGCCCTCACAAAACCTCCCTAAGCAGGAGACTCAGAACCCCAGCAGCAACCCAGTGCAGTCTCTTGTCCCAGAAGAATTCGACAGGCATTCTCTGGATCTTTGTGACCAAGTCAGGGGGAGGGATCAAAGTGACCAGCCGGTACCACAACAAAGAGGCTATCAGCTGGTTTATGACGAAAACTAAGTGTCAGGAGAAGCTGGAAGACCTGGAGAATAGGTCAAGGAGGCAGAACCTGCGGATTCTGTGTCTCCCTGAAGGCGTGGAGGGGTCGGATGCTGGGGCGTATGTGACCACGATGCTGGGTACGCTGATGGGCGCGGGGGCTTTCCCGCGGCCCCTGGAGCTGGATGGGGCGCACAGACTCCTGGCAAGGAGGCCTAGGGCGAACAAGCCACCGAGAGCTATGGTGGTAAGATTCCACCACTTCACCGATAAGGAGTGCGTTCTACGATGGGCGAAGAAGGAGCGGAGCAGCAAGTGGGAGAACACCGAGATCCGTATCTATCAGGACTGGAGTGCAGAGCTGGCCAAGAAGCGTGCGGGATTCAACCGGGCCAAGGCTGTCCTCCACAGCAAAGGGGTGAAGTTCGGGCTGTTACAACCGGCGAGGCTGTGGGTTACATATCAGAACCGGCACCACTATTTTGATACGCCGGATGAGGCTTGGACTTTTATCAAGAATGAGAAGCTGGGCTCGAGCTAATGGACTGTAGTATGTTGTGGGGGTTGCTGGTGGGGTGGTGGGGGCTGTGGGGGGGAGGGCGGTGTTATGTTGGGGTTTTCCCCATGTTCTCTTATTTTTTTGTTGCCCCCTTTGCCCTGGGCCCTCGAGGCTTTGGGCGAGGTCGCAGTTGGGAAGAGCTGCGCCACAGGTGGTGGGGTTGGCCCAGTAAGGGGGAGCGGTTTATCCGCTCAATGGTGGGGGCAGTACCCGAAGCTCGGGGGTTTGAGAGTATTGTGCCTTGGTTTTTTTTCTTCTTTCTCTGTGCACACGTGGTGTAGGGGGGGACTCTCTTTACCTCACTTAGGTTGGGGGGTGGTTGGAGACTCGTAAGGGGAGTCGACAGTGGGATTGGAGGTGGCGGCGGGAGTGGCCGGGGTCAGCATGTGTCAGCTGACTTGCGGGAGTGCAATGGGGGGAAGGGGGGTTAAGCGGATGCTTGACTGGGGTGGGGGGGGGGGGGGGGGGAGCTGGGATGCTGCTTTGCTGACTGAAGGAGAATCGATTTTAAAGGGGAGAGTCGGGACGGGGAGCCTCCGGCTGGGGGGCTGGAGTGTGCGGGAGGCGCGGGCACGTGGCTGGCCTAAAAAAGGAGATGACTAGTCGGCAGGGGAGGGGGTGGTAATTAGCCCCCCCGATCCGGCTGATCAAGTGGAACGTGAGAGGCTGAATGGGCCGGTCAAGAGGGCCCGTGTGTATTCGCACTTAACGGGGCTAAAGGCAGACGTAGCCATGCTACAAGAAACGCATCTGAAGATCGCAGATCAAACCAGGCTGAGGAAGGGATGGGTGGGGCAGGTTTTCCACTCAGGGCTGGATGCGAAGACCACGGGGGTCACAAGTTTGGTGAGCAAGCGGGTGGCATTTGTGGCGGATAAAGGGGGTAGATTTATGATATTATGGTGAGTGGCAAGTTGCAGGGGGCCCAGGTGGTGCAAGTGAATGTGTATGCTCTGAACTGGGACGATGCAGGGTTCATGAAGTGGATGTTGAGTAGGATTCAGGATTTGGAGTCAAGCAGTTTGGTAATGGGGGGGACACTTCAATACGGTCCTGGATCCGTCACTGGACCGGTCTAGGTCGAGATCGGGTAAGAGGCCGGCAGCGGCCAAAGTCCTGAGAGGGTTCATGGACCAGATGGGGCGAGTGGACCCGTGGAGATTTGCCAGGCCAAGGGCGAAGGAGTTTTTCTTCTTCTCCCATGTGCACAAGGCGTACTCGCGGATTGATTTTTTTTGTGGTAAGTATTGCACTAATCCCGAGAATGGAGGGGGTGGAGTATTCGGCCATTGCGATCTCGGACCATGCCCCGCACTGGGTGGAGTTGGGGCTGGGGGAGGAGAGAGGCCAACGCCCTCTGTGGAGACTGGACGTGGGACTATTGGCGGATGAGGAGGTCTGTGGGCGGATTCGGCGGTGTATCCAAAGCTATGTGGAGACCAATGATACAGGGGAGGTTTCAGTGAGTGTGGTCTGGGAGGCACTGCAGGCAGTTATCAGGGGGGAGCTAATTTCAGTCAGGGCCCACAGGGAGAAGAGGGACAGGATGGAGAGGGAGAGCTTGGTGGGGGAGATATTTAGGGTGGACAGGAGATATGCGGAATCCCCTGAGGAGGGGTTGTTAAAGGAGCGCCAGAGTCTGCAGGCGGAGTTTGACCTGCTTACCACGGGGAAGGTTGAGGCTCAGTTGAGGAAGGTACAAGGAGCGGTGTATGAGTTTGGGGAGAAGGCAAGCAGGATGCTGGCGCATCAACTGCGGAAGAGTGAGGCGGCCAGGGAGATTGGGGGAATTAGGGATGGGGGGGTAACACGGTGCTGAGCTCGGCAAGGATCAATGAGGTCTTCAAGGACTTTTATGGCAAATTGTATGAGTCAGAACCCCCGGAGGGGGGGGATGAAGCAACTCCTGGACCAACTGAGGTTCCCTAAGGTGGAGGAGGGGCGGTTAGAGGGATTGGGGGCCCCAATTGAGATGGAGGAATTGGTTAAGAGGTTGGAGGGTATGCAGTCGGGCAAGGCCCTGGGACCAGATGGGTATCCCGTAGAACTTTACAGGAAATTCTCAGAGCTGTTGGGTCCGCTATTGTTGAGAACTTTTAACGAGGCTAAGGAAAAGGGAACCCTTCCCCCGATGATGTCGCAGGCTCTGATCTCGCTCATCCTTAAGCGAGATAAGGACCCGTTGCAATGTGGCTCCTATAGGCCGATTTCGCTCCTTAAAGTAGATACCAAACTGTTGGCCAAGATCTTGGCCACTAGGATTGAGGACTGTGTCCCGGGAGTGATCAATGAGGACCAGACAGGGTTTGTGAAGGGCAGGCAGTTGAACATGAATGTGCAGAGGCTCCTGAATGTGATCATGATGCCCTCGGAAGAGGGGGATGCAGAAGTGGTGGCGGCAATGGATACGGAGAAAGCCTTCGATCGGGTGGAGTGGGAGTACCTGTGGGAAGTGTTAGGCAGATTTGGGTTTGGAGAGGAATTTATAGGGTGGGTTAAATTGTTGTATCAGGCCCCGATAGCGAGTGTGTCGACAAACCGGCTGCGGTCGGAGTACTTTAGGTTACATCGAAGTACGAGGCAGGGGTGCCCCCTGTCCCCCTGCTGTTTGCCCTGGCAATCGAGCCGCTGGCCATGGCGTTGAGGGAGTCCATAACTGGAGGGGGCTGGTTCGGGGGGTGGGGGGGGGGGGGGGGGGGGGGTGGGAGGAGCATCGGGTTTCACTGTATGCGGATGACCTGCTCCTGTACATTGCGGATCCGGTGGAGGGGATGGGGAAGGTCATGCAGATCCTTCGAGATTTTGGGGACTTTTCGGGGTATAAGCTGAATATTGGGAAAAGCGAGCTTTTTGTGATACATGCGAGGGGCCAGGAAAAGAGACTGGGAGAGCTACCGCTTAAGATGGTGGAGAGGAGCTTTCGCTACTTGGGCATTCAGGTGGCTAAGAGTTGGGATGCCCTACACAAGCTCAATTTAGCACGGCTGGTGGATCAGATGGAGGAGGACTTTAAGAGGTGGGACATGCTGCCACTTTCCCTGGCGGGCAGGGTGCAATCCGTGAAGCTGACGGTCCTCCCCAGGTTCTTGTTCGTCTTCCAGTGCCTTCCCATCCTCATCCCCAAGTCCTTTTTCAAGCGGGTAAACAGGATTATTACGGGATTTGTGTGGGCAAACAACACCCCGCGTGTTCTTAGAGCGCAGTCGGGGTGGGGGTGGGCTGGCGCTGCCGAACTTTTGCAGCTATTATTGCGCAGGGAATATATGCGTGATTCGGAAGTGGGTAGTAGAAGAAGGGGGGGGCGGCATGTAAGCAGTCGGAGGTGGCGTCTTGCAGGGATACTAGCCTGGGGGCATTGATAACGGCTCCGCTGCCGCTCCCGCAGACACAGTACACCACGAGCCCGGTGATGGTGGTGACATTGAGGATCTGGGGTCAGTGGAGACAGCACAGGGGGAAGGCAAGGGCTTCAGTCTGGACCCTGATACGGAACAATCACAGGTTTGTTCCAGGTAGAATAAATGGTGGGTTCCTAAGCTGGCACAGAGCGGATATCAAAAGGATGGGGGACTTGTTTATTGATGGGACTTTTGCTAGTCTGAGGGCGCTGGAGGAGAAATTTGGGTTGCTCCCAGGAAATACCTTTAGGTACACGCAGGTTTGGGCGTTCATGAAAAAGCAGGTGGGGGAATTTCCATTGTTACCTGCCCGGAGGATACAGGACAGGGTGGTCTCGGGCGTGTGGGTGGGGGATAGCAAGTTATCGGACATATACCAGTAGCTGCAGAAGGCGGGTGAGGCCTCGGTGGAAGAGCTGAAGGGCAAGTGGGAGGAGGAGCTGGGTGAGGAGCTAGATGAGGGCCTGTGTGCTGACGTCCTGGGCAGGGTCAATTCCTCCTCATCTTGTATCAGCCTTAGCCGGATTCAGTTTAAGGTGGTGCAACGGGCGCATATGACAGTGAGAATGAGTAAGTTCTTTGGGGTGGAGGACAGGTGTGTGAGGTGTTCAGGGGGCCCAGCAAACCATGTCCATATGTTTTGGGCATGCCCAGCACTTACAGAATTTTGGAAAGGCTTTGCAAAAGCTATGTCCAAGGTCTGTATAGAACCTTAGTTAGGCCACACTTGGAGTATAGTGTTCAATTCTGGTCGCCACACTACCAGAAGGATGTGGAGGCTTTAGAGAGGGTGCAGAAGAGATTTACCAGAATGTTGCCTGGTATGGAGGGCATAAGCTATGAGGAGCGATTGAATAAACTCGGTTTGTTCTCACTGGAACGAAGGAGGTTGAGGGGCGACCTGATAGAGGTATACAAAATTATGAGGGGCATAGACAGAGTGGATAGTCAGAGGCTTTTCCCCAGGGTAGAGGGGTCAATTACTAGGGGGCATAGGTTTAAGGTGAGAGGGGCAAGGTTTAGAGTAGATGTACGAGGCAAGTTTTTTACGCAGAGGGTAGTGGGTGCCTGGAACTCACTACCGGAGGAGGTAGTGGAAGCAGGGACGATAGGGACATTTAAGGGGCATCTTGACAAATATATGAATAGGATGGGAATAGAAGGATACGGACCCAGGAAGTGTAGAAGATTGTAGTTTAGTCGGGCAGTATGGTCGGCACGGGCTTGGAGGGCCGAAGGGCCTGTTCCTGTGCTGTACATTTCTTTGTTCTTTGTTCTTTGTTCTTTGTCTTGGACACTCAGGTAAAACCGAGCTGGGGGATAGGGATATTTGGGGTGTCAGACGATCCAGGAGTGCAGGAGTCAAAAGAGGCCGGAGTTCTGGCCTTTGCCTCCTTAGAACGTAGAACATAGAACATTACAGCGCAGTACAGGCCCTTCGGCCCTCAATGTTGCACCGACCTGTGAAACCACTCTAAAGCCCATCTACACTATTCCCTTATCGTCCATATGTCTATCCAATGACCATTTGAATGCCCTTAGTGTTGGCGAGTCCACTACTGTTGCAGGCAGGGCATTCCACGTCCTTACTACTCTGAGTAAAGAACCTACCTCTGATATCTGTCCTATATCTATCTCCCCTCAATTTAAAGCTATGTCCCCTCGTGCTAGACATCACCATCCGAGGAAAAAGGCTCTCACTGTCCACCCTATCCAATCCTCTGATCATCATTGAGTCTGCCTCAATTAAGTCACCTCTTAACCATCTTCTCTCTGACGAAAACAGCCTCAAGTCCCTCAGCCTTTCCTCATAAGATCTTCCCTCCATATCAGGCAACATTCTGGTAAATCTCCTCTGCACCCTTTCCAATGCTTCCACATCCTTCCTATAATGCGGCGACCAGAATTGCACGCAATACTCCAAATGTGGCTGCACCAGAGTTTTGTACAGCTGCAACATGACCTCATGGCTCCGAAACTCAATCCCTCTACCAATAAAAGCTAACACACCGTACGTCTTCTTAACAACCCCCTCAACCTGGGTGGCATCTTTCAGGGATCTATGTACATGGACACCGAGATCTCTCTGCTCATCCACACTGCCAAGAATCTTATCCATGATGTGGAGATGCCGGCGTTGGACTGGGGTGAGCACAGTACGAAGTCCTACAACATCAGGTTAAAGCCCAACAGGTTTGTTTCGATGTCACTAGCTTTCGGAGCGCTGCTCCTTCCTCAGGTGAATGAAGAGGTATGTTCCAGAAACATATATATAGACAGATTCAAAGATGCCAGACAATGCTTGGAATGTGAGCATTAGCAGGTGATTAAATCTTTACCGATCCAGAGATGGGGTAACCCCAGGTTAAAGAGGTGTGAATTGTGTCAAGCCAGGACAGTTGGTAGGATTTCACAGGCCAGATGGTGGGGGATCATCAGGCCACAGCTAGAGTATTGTGTGCAGTTCAGTTCTGGTCACCGTACTGTGGGAAGGATGTCATTGCACGAGAATGGGGGTAGAGGAGATTTACTAGAATGTTGCCGGGGTTGGAGCGTTTCATCTATGAAGAAAGGCTGGTTAGGCTGGGGTTGTTCTCCTTAGAGTAGAGAAGGCTGAGGGGCGGGGACCCGATTGAGGTTACTGTCTGTGCGGAGACTACGCGTTCTCCCCGTGTCTGCGTAGGTTACCTCCGGGTGCTCCGGTTTCCTCCCACAGTCCAAATATGTGCAGGTTAGGTGGATTGGCCATGTTAAATTGCCCTTAGTGTCCAAAAAGGTTAGGTGGGGTTACTGGGTTACGGGGAAAGGGTGGAGGTGTGGGCTTGTAGGGTGCTCTTTCCAAGGGGCAGCGGCAGAACCGATGGGACGAATGGCCACTTTCTGCACTGTAAATTCTATGATTTTTAAAAAATATATATTTTATTCAAGATTTTTGGCCAAACATAACAGTACGTAGTGTTTCTTTTACACAACAATAAAGCAATATAAATAACAGTGGCCAGTTTTAAACAAATAAATAAATAATATATAAACAAAAACAAAACTGAATGGCAACTGCCTTATCCAAAATAAATACTCTCCAAAGATACAATCCAACAGTCCAATATACAATTACATATACCAAATACCTATACATGTACAATAACATCCCTGAGAGTCCGTCCGATTCCTCCCCCCCCTCCCCCCCTCCCCCCTCCCCCTCCCCCCTCCCCCCTCCCCCCCTCCCCCCTCCCCCTCCCCCCTCCCCCCCTCCCCCCTCCATCCCCCCCTCCCCCCATCCCCCCCTCCCCCCCTCCCCCCCTCCCCCCCTCCCCCCTCCCCCCTCCCCCCTCCCCCCCCCCCCCCCGGGTTGCTGCTGTTGTCTACTTCTTTTCCATTCCCTCTATCTTTCTGTGAGGTAATCGACGAACGGTTGCCACCGCCTGGTGAACCCCTGAGCCGAACCCCTTAACACAAACTTAATCCGTTCTAACTTTGTAAACCCTGCCATGTCGTTTATCGAGGTCTCCACACCCGGGGGTTTGGCTTCCTTCCACATTAACAATATCCTGCGCCGGGCTACTAGGGACGCAAAGGCCAACACGTCAGCCTCTCTCGCCTCCTGCACTCCCGGCTCTTCTGCAACCCCAAATATAGCCAACCCCCAGCTTGGTTCGACCCGGACCCCCACCACCTTCGAAAGCACCTTTGCCACCCCCACCCAGAACCCCTGTAGTGCCGGGCATGACCAGAACATGTGGGTGTGATTCGCTGGGCCTCTCGAGCATCTCGCACACCTATCCTCTACCCCAAAAAATTTACTGAGCCGTGCTCCAGTCATATGTGCCCTGTGTAACACCTTAAATTGTATCAGGCTTAGCCTGGCACACGAGGACGATGAGTTTACCCTACGTAGGGCATCATCCCACAGCCCCTCCTCAATCTCCTCCCCCAGCTCCCCTTCCCACTTCCCTTTCAGCTCATCCACCATGATCTCCCCCTCGTCCCTCATTTCCCTGTATATGTCCGACACCTTACCATCCCCCACCCATGTCTCTGAGATCACTCTATCCTGCACCTCCTGCGTCAGGAGCTGCGGGAATTCCCTCACCTGTTGCCTCGCGAAAGCCCTCAATTGCATGTACCGAAATGCATTCCCTTGGGGCAACCCATATTTTTCCGTCAGCGCTCCCAGACTCGCAAACGTCCCATCTACAAACAGATCTCTCAGTTGTACTACCCCAGCTCTTTGCCATGCTCCAAATCCCCCATCCATTCTCCCCGGAACGAACCTATGATTGTTTTTTATCGGGGACTGCACCGAAGCTCCCGTCCTTCCCCTATGCCGTCTCCACTGCCCCCAAATTTTCAATGTAGCCACCACCACCGGGCTTGTGGTGTATTTCTTTGGTGAGAACGGCAACGGTGCCGTCACCATTGCTTGTAGGCTAGTCCCCCTGCAGGACGCCCTTTCCAATCTCTTCCACGCCGCTCCCTCCCCTTCTCCCATCCACTTACACACCATTGAAACATTGGCGGCCCAGTAGTACTCACTTAGGCTCGGTAGTGCCAGCCCCCCCCCTGTCCCTACTACGCTGCAAGAATCCCCTCCTCACTCTCGGGGTCTTCCCAGCCCGCACAAAACTCATAATACTCTTCTCGATTCTTTTGAAAAAAGCCTTCGTGATCACCACCGGGAGGCACTGAAACACAAAAAGGAATCTCGGGAGGACCACCATTTTAACCGCCTGCACCCTACCTGCCAATGACAGGGACACCGTGTCCCATCTCTTAAAGTCCTCCTCCATCTGTTCCACCAACCGCGTTAAATTAAGCCTGTGTAATGTACCCCAATTCTTGGCTATCTGGATCCCCAAGTACCGGAAGTCCCTTGTTACCTTCCTCAACGGTAAATCCTCTATCTCTCTGCTCTGCTCCCCTGGATGCACCACAAACAAATCACTTTTCCCCATGTTCAGTTTGTATCCTGAAAAATCCCCAAACTCCCCAAGTATCCACATTATCTCTGGCATCCCCTCCGCTGCCCCCTTTCCCTCGCCTCATTAAAGATTCTCATCAGTAGCGGGGCCAGCAAGTCCATATATTTCCTGTAGAATTCAACTGGGAATCCGTCTGGTCCCGGGGCCTTCCCCGCCTGCATACTCCCAATCCCTTTCACCACTTCCTCCGTCTCAATCTGTGCTCCCAGTCCCACCCTCTCCTGCTCCTCCACCTTGGGAAATTCCAGCTGATCCAGAAAGCACATCATTCTCTCCTTCCCATCCGGGGGCTGAGCTTCATATAATCTTTCGTAAAATGCCTTGAACACTCCATTCACTCTCTCCGCTCCCCGCTCCATCTCTCCCTCCTCATCTCTCACCCCCCCTATCTCCCTCGCTGCTCCCCTTTTCCTCAGTTGGTGGGCCAGCAACCTGCCCTCTCACATTCCACGTGATCAACCGGGTTGGGGGGCTCTTCCCCCCCCCCCTTGACGACTAGCCATCTCCTTTTCCAATCCAGCTCCTCACCCGGTTCCCACGTAGCCGTATCTCCCCCAAGTGGCGTCCCCCGCCCCGACCACCCCCCCCCCCCCCCACCCCCCCCATACCAGCTCCCCCTTCTCCCCAGCAGCAGCAACCCAGTTAACCCCCCCCACAAATTCTATGATATATGATAGGGTAGATAGGAATAAATTTTTCTCCTTAGTTGAGAGGTCAATAGCCAAGGGGCATAGATAGGTAGAGGCGGGAACCCTCCCAACATTTCCAAAACATTTAGATGAGCACTTGAAACAACGTAACATACAAGACCAAGTGCAAGAAAATGGGATTAGAATAGATAGGTGCTTGATGGCCAGTGCAGACAAGATGGGCCGAATGGCCTCCTTCTGTGCTGTAAAACTCTTAAGAGTTCCCTGGGAACAGGTGAGATTATTTTGTAAATACTGTGACAAATTAGAATCTCATAAATAAAATCGATTCATCTGTCAGTCAGGTATGTTGGCTGTGGTTCAGTTGGTAAGTGAGTCAGAAGATTCAAAATCAAGCCCCACTCCAGCCTTTAGCACAAAAAGCGAGGTAGAGACTATAGTGCCTTACTTTTTTAAAATTTGTTTTTATTCAAAAATTTTCAATAATTTTTACAAACCACTTCAAAAAGAAAACAACAAAAAGCATAGTAATAATTAAGAAAACAACTTAACAAATTAGCAACACAAGGTGGGATATCTGTCCTTTACAAATAAAATCTATCCACCACCCATACCACCCCCCCCCCCTCCTGGTTTGCTGCCCTCCACGTAACGTTCCGCGAGAAAGTCAAGGAATGGTTGCCACCACCTGGAGAACCCCTGCAAGGACCCTCGCAAGACAAACTTTATCCTCTCCAACCTGAGAAATCCAGCCATGTCACTGACCCGAGCCTCTACAACGTAGATGTTTCACGTCCCTCCACATTAACAAGAGTCGCCTCCGGGCTACCAAGGAAATACAGTCTAAATACTTAGGATGCATCGGATGGAGAGGAAAACTGCAGGGGATGGGCACAATGGAAATTGTTCAAGGAACAGCTACTGCGTGTCCTTGATAAGCGTGTACCTGTCAGGCAGGGAGGAAGTGGTCGAGCAAGGGAACCATGGTTTACTAAAGCAGTCAAAACACTTGTCAAGAGGAAGAAGGAGGCTTATGTAAAGATGAGACATGAAGGTTCAGTTAGGGCGCTCAAAAGTTACAAGTTAGCTAGGAAAGACCTAAAGAGAGAGCTAAGAAGAGCCAGGAGGGGACATGAGAAGTCTTTGGCAGGTAGGATCAAGGATAACCCTAAAGCTTTCTATAGATATGTCAGGAATAAAAGAATGACGAGGGTAAGAGTAGGGCCAGTCAAGGACAGTAGTGGGAAGTTGTGCTTGGAGTCCGAGGAGATAGGAGAGGTGCTAAATTAATATTTTTGATCAATATTCACACAGGAAAAAGACACTGTTGTCGAGGAGAATACTGAGATTCAGGCTACTAGATTGAGAGGTTCATAAGGAGGAGGTGTTAGCAATTCTGGAAAGTGTGAAAATAGATAAGTCCCCTGGGCCGGATGGGATTTATCCTAGGATTCTCTGGGAAGCTAGGGAGGAGATTGCTGAGCCTTTGGCTTTGATCTTTGAGTCATCTTTGTCTACAGGAATAGTGCCAGAAGACTGTAGGATAGCAAATGTTGTCCCCTTGTTCAAGAAGGGGAGTAGAGACAACCCCAGTAACTATAGACCAGTGAGCCTTACTTCTGTTGTGGGCAAAATCTTGGAAAGGTTTATAAGAGATAGGATGTAGAATCATTTGGAAAGGAATAATTTGATTAGAGATAGTCAACGCGGTTTTGTGAAGGGTAGGTCCTGCCTCACAAACCTTATTGGTTCTTTGAGAAGGTGACCAAACAGGTGGATGAGGGTAAAGCAGTTGGTGTGGTGTACATGGATTTCAGTAAAGCATTTGATAAGGTTCCCCACGGTAGGCTACTGCAGAAAATACGGAGGCATGGGATTCAGGGTGATTTAGCAGTTTGGATCAGAAATTGTCTATCTGGAAGAAGACAAAGGGTGCTGGTTGATGGGAAATGTTCAGACTTGAGTCCAGTTACTAGTGGTGTACCACAAGGATCTGTTTTGGGGCCACTGCTCTTTGTCATTTTTATAAATGACCTGGAGGAGGGCGTAAAAGGATGGGTGAATAAATTTGCAGATGACACTAAAGTCGGTGGAGTTGTGGACAGTGCGGAAGGATGTTACAAGTTACAGAGGGACATAGATAAGCTGCAGCGCTGGGCTGAGAGGTGGCAAATGGAGTTTAATGCAGAAAAGTGTGAGGTGATTCATTTTGGAAGGAATAACAGGAAGACAGAGTACTGGGCTAATGGTAAGATTCTTGGTAAGAAGTCTTACAACACCAGGTTAAAGTCCAACAGGTGTGTTTCGATGTCACTAGCCTTAAGAAAGTCCTGAGTGATTCTCCCATCTGCAGGGGGCTGGCAGGGCCCCGGAGTGGTTCTCGCAGCTCTGGCTGTGGATATGGGGCCCCGCACTTCCGGTTGGGAGTACGCGCATGCGCACAGCGGCAGCCACCCTGTGCGACATGGCGGACTTGCACCGCGGACTGTGATGAAAGAAGTAGGTTCCCCCCGAGATCACGTTCGCCCATGGATTGGTGCCGCCCGATCGCTTGCCTGGCCGTCCATGAGACCCCCCCCCCCCCCCCCTGGTGAACGATCCCCCTGCCCCCACCAGGGCGGCCGCAGACTGAGTCCGCAGCCGCCACTCAACGTTCCCGACGGCCGATAGGTGGTTCGAAGCATGCCGTCGGGAATTCGGCCAGTTGCGAGTGGAGAATTGCGGGGGGGGGGGGGGCTCTGTTAATGGCTCCCTACCCGTGCCGCGTAGTTTGCGTGCACGCGATTCTCAAGCGATTCTCCGGGGACCGCGATTTCGGCACGGAGGTTCGGAGAATCCAGCCCCTGATGTTTCAAAGGTGACTTCTTTACCTACAGTTGTCATTATTCATTTCTCAGACTGTCAGGTGAAATGTGGATTTCAAAAGGACAAAATGGGAAGAGGCCCTGCTCATTCACTTCAGTGTGAAATGTTGTGCTTGGCAAGATGAGGGATAGGAGGGCTAGGATATTACTGCCTCTCTATATCTATCTGCCACTCGCTGTATGTCAATGTGCTCTCTGTATATTTCTACCCTGCAGCTCCTTGTTCGAATCCTGACAATCAGGCTTCTGCTACTCACACAGCACAGCAATAGACTGAACCAAAGTCAGGAATTATACTGTTAATCACTGTGAGTTACATTCTTCCTATTCATTCCCTTCAAACTTGCTGCAGACTTCTAAATGCAAACTGATGACACCAGTTCTACCTCTCCTTTACCTCTCTTTAGCCCTCCACTAACTCTTTTCTCTGAAACTTTTTGTCCGACTTCCTAACTCCCTCCACTTAAACACTGGGAAAACAAAAGATGGTATTTTCATCCCCACCGCAATCTCAATACCGGCTCTTTGAACGTCACCCCCTGCCCTCAGCTACTGCTTTATACAAGGCAAACCTTGGCTACCTGTTCAACTCCCAAGTTCCACTTACAACCCCTAGGTCCATCACAAAAACCACTTACCGCCTTCTCTTTGATGATGCTTGTCTTCCACTCCTCTTCAATCCTTGATCTGTTGATAGCTTTCTAAATGCTTTTATCATCTCCAGGGTTCTTCTGGCCAGCCTCTCATCTTCAACCCTCTAACTTTAGCCCATTCAAATCCCTTTTGCACAATTAAACTCTTACTCACCTATCGTCCCATCACTCCTGACCTGTAGCAGTCAACACCTCAAACCACAATTCTATTCTTCGTTTTTAAAACTCAATGGGCCAAACTTTTAAATGGCCGCAGAGGTGGGACCAGAGACAGACCGTCCCATAATCTCCCACCACTAGCCGGCGTGCCAACCTTGTTATGACCTATGGCTAACCTATTAAGCTGATGTATAGGTTGGATTAAGGCCAATCTCCACATGGTGAGAGGAATTTGAAAATTGGCATGTGTCCCGCCAACTGAGTCCAAAACACGACCAAGGGACGGAAGGGGCCTCCTGGTGATGGACCCCAATGGGATTGTTGTGGGGGGTGAGTGGTTCCCGGTATCCATCCTTAATTTGATGGGGGCTCCTGGGGAAGGCCACGTAATTGGCCACCTCCTCCAAATTCCCTCTGAATCCCAGTGCCGGCACATGTCGGTTCCAGACCTGCATTTCCTCCCGATGGTGGGATCGGGATCCACACATGAAAATTCGGCTTCACGGCTTCATCAATCCCTTTCTCAAAATATATCATGCTTCCTTAATCTCTTGTCTTGCCCCTTGCATTCCCCACCACCCCCGTGCGCTCTCCATGTCCCATTAAAATAAAAGGAAAATACTGCAGGCGCTGGAAATCTGAAACAAAAACAAAAAATGCTGGAAAGACACAGCTGGTCTGACATCATCTGTGGAGCGAGAAAGAGTTAATGTTTTGAATCCAATAGGATTCTGATTGAAACCACTTGTTGTGCCTTCAACTGCTTGGATTTTCTGGGCATAAAATGGAACAGCAAACTGTCGTGTTGGGTGTTCTGATGCACAAATGATCCAACACGGCTGTAGATGGTACAACTCTGTTTTATTGTCCAAACAACTGTAACAACTAACTACTGGCTTGGGTACGTGCTTCACCAGCTAACCTGTGGACCCAGCCCTATCACTATCTTAGTGAGGCACTCAGCACATGGTCTATGTCTGAGTGGCACGTTGTGAGCTCTGTGCTCTGAGCGATCTCCTGGTAGAATAACGGGAACTGTGGTGTTCCCTGTTTTATAGTGCATGTGCTCTCACTGGTGATTGGCTGCGATGTTATGTGTGTGCTGGTTGGTCCAACTGCCTGTCCATCAGTGTGTGTGTGATTGCACCATTATATGCTGATGTGGATATCATGACATCCCCCCCTTTCACAAAGGATATGTACCTACATGATAATAAATAGAAATGTGGACTGAGTGCATCTGAGTATGTGTGTGCAATATTTACAACATGTACATGAGGCTAAACTATATACAGAGGAAGGTGTCAGGTGCAACAGAACAACGAGGTTGGACCAATAACAGATCAAATGCAATCAACAAACGACGAGAGAAAACTTCTGGAACAATGAACTCGTTAACAGTACTGTAAAACAATTCAGTGAGTCCAATATGCTAACAGGCTCATAAGTCAAGTCTCTCAGGTGGGCGACGAATTCGGGTTGACCGCCTCAAGGGTGGGTCAGGATCCACCGGCTGAGGAATGGGCCTGGCCACGGGCGAGAGAGGAAGAGGCAGAGTGGCTGGAAGCTCAACAAAGTCGACATCAGGGACAACAGGAGGGCGTGGCACCGATGCATGATCTCGTAGCGAGCGTGGAACCAGACGAAGGGCCCGCCGATTACGGCGGCGAATGGAGCCATCAGGCATACCATCATAGAATTTGCAGTGCAAAAGGAGGCCATTTGGCCCATCGAGTCTGCACTGGCTCTTGGAAAGAACACCCTACCCAAGGTCAACACCTTCTGCTGAGCACGCTGTTGTTGCATCCTTCGCAATACTGGAGCATGGTCGAGGTCAGGAACATTAATGGACGGCATAGTGGTCTTGAGGGTGCGACCCATCAACAGCTGGGCTGGCGAGAGGCCCGTGGACAGTGGGGCCGAGCGATAGGCCAGCAGGGCTAAACAGATGTCAGATCCGGCATCAGCAGCCTTGCAGAGGAGCCGCTTCACAATGTGGACGCCCTTTTCCGCCTTGCCATTCGACTGAGGATGCAAGGGACTGGGCGTCACGTGTGTGAAGTTGTATGAAGTGGCAAAGGAAGACCATTCTTGACTTGCAAAGCAAGGCCCGTTGTCAGACATGACGGTGAGCAGAATTCCACGGCGAGCAAAGGTTTCTTTGCAAGCCCGGATGACAGCTGATGACGTTGTGTCGTGCAGGCGTATGACCTCCGGATAACTTGAGAAGTAGTCAATAAGAATAATGTAGTCCCCGCCGAGCGCATGAAAGAGGTCCACGCCCACCTTCGCCCAGGGGGACGTGACCAACTCATGGGGCTGAAGGGTCTCAGGGGGTTGTGCCGGCTGAAACCTCTGGCAGGTGGGGCAGTTGAGCACCATGTTGGCGATGTCGTCGCTGATGCCCGGCCAGTACACAGCCTCTTGGGCCCTCCGTCTGCATTTTTCAACTCCGAGATGGCCTTCGTGCAATTGTTCGAGGACAAGCCGGTGCATGCTGTATGGGATCACGATCCGGTCCAACTTCAAGAGGACACCATCGATGACGGCCAAGCCGTCCCGGACATTGTAAAATTGTGCACACTGCCCCTTGAGCCTCCCTTCCATCATGTGGTGCATCACACGTTTTAAAAGGGGGTCAACCGCAGTCTCACGGCGAATGTGGGCCACATGTGCATCAGTGGCCGGCAGATTGCCCGATGTGAAGGCTACTTGTGCGTCAACCTGACAAACGAACCCTTCCGAGTCGGGCGGTGTGTTGACCACCCTGGACAGAGCATCTGCGATGATGAGATCCTTCCCCGGGGTGTAGACAAGTTGGAAGTCGTACCTCCGGAGCTTGAGCAGAATGCGCTGGAGGCGAGGGGTCATGTCGTTGGGGTCCTTCTGAATGATGCTGACCAGGGGGCGATGGTCGGTCTCCACAGTGAACTGCGGAAGACCATATACATAGTCGTGAAACTTGTCGATGCCAGTCAACAGGCCTAGGCACTCCTTCTCAATCTGCACATAGCGCTGTTCTGTGGGGGTCATGGCCCGCGACGCATAGGCGACCAGAGCCCATGATGCGGTGTTGTCCCATTGCAGGAGTACCGCCCCAATGCCAGACTGGCTGGCGTCAGTTGAGATCTTTGTTTCCCGTGTGGTATCGAAAAACGCACGTACCGGGGCGGTGGTGAGCTTGACCTTGAGCTCCTCCCATTCACTCTGGTGTGTGGGCAGCCACTGGAATTCCGTTGTCTTTTTGACCAGGTGGCGAAGAGCAGTCATGTGCGAAGCAAGGTTAGGAATGAACTTCCCCAGGAAGTTGACCATCCCGAGAAAGCGCAGCACTGACTTCTTGTCTGACGGCTGCTGCATGGCTGCGATGGCTGCCACTTTGTCGGCATCCGGCCGCACACCCGACCGGGAGATGTGGTCCCCCAAAAACCTTAGCTCAGTCTGGCCAAAAGAGCACTTGGCTCGGTTAAGGCGCAGGCCCTGATCCCGTATCTGTGCAAAGACACGCTGGAGACGACTGATGTGCTCCTGTGGTGTGGTGGACCAGATGATAACGTCGTCTACGTAGACGTGTACCCCTTCGATGCCCTCCATCATTTGTTCCATGATGCGATGGAACACCTCGGAGGCCGAGATGATGCCGAATGGCATCCTATTGTAGCAGTATCTGCCAAATGGAGTGTTGAAAGTGCACAGCTTCCTGCTGGACTGATCCAATTGAACCTGCCAAAAGCCCTTTGAGGCATCAAGCTTGGTGAATATTTTTGCCCGAGCCATTTCGCTCGTGATTTCTTCTCGTTTGGGTATGGGGTAGTGTTCCCTCATAATGTTGTGATTCAAATCTTTTGGGTCGATACATATCCAGAGCTCGCCGGAGGGCTTCTTGACGCTCACCATGGAGCTGACCCATGGCGTTAGCTCCGTGACCCGGGAAAGCACTCCTTGGTCCTGCAGGTCCTGCAGCTGCTGTGAGGCGGTCCTTGAGTGGTGCCGGGACCCTACGAGGTGCGTGAATGACCGGGGTGGCGTCCGGTTTGAGCCGTATTTTGTACGTGTAGGGCAGTGTGCCCATGCCCTCGAAAACATCCTGGTTGTGCGTGAGGAGTGAGTGGAGCTGCGCCCTAAAGTCTGCATCTGGGAAATCGGACGTGCCTTCTGGAGACAGAGTGTGTACCCGCCGAACAAGGTGGAGGATCTTGCACGCCTGTGTGCCTAACAGAGAGTCCTTCGAGGATCCAACTATTTCAAATGATAATGTGGCTTTGTGTGAGTTGTGTGTAACTTCGAGCTGGCAGGACCCCGTGGCCGGGATGATGTTTCCATTGTAGTCAACCAGCTGACAGTGGGATGGCAGAATCGGTGGTTTAACCTTCATGGTCTGGAAGGCCGACCATGCGAGGAGATTGGCGGAGGCTCCAGTGTCCAGGCGAAATGTGATCTGGGATCAGTTGACCGTTAAGGTGGCACACCACTCATCGCCCGGATCAATGCTGTGCACTGGCAGCAGCTGGTGGTTCCGACTTGGGGACATCCGGTTCTTGTGGATTACCGAATGCGGAAAGGCTCCCTGTCTTCGGTATCGCTGGTCTGCATACTATCTGGATATGACTCAGTGTAGGTGGGCTGAATCACCCGCACGTCCCTGTGAGGCTGGTGGAATTGTTAGGAGTTGGCAGGTTGAGCTGCTCGACAGCAGGCCGCATAGTGGCCCATCCTGCCACAGCGGAGGCATTGTCGCGCTTTGGCCGGACATTGCCGCTTTAAGCGGGCTCAGCCACAGTTGCCGCACGTCGAGACGTCATGGCGTTCGTTGCGTTCGTTGCGCCATGGTGCATGCGCGATGCGGTCCTGCGTAGAGTGCGCCTGCGCATCACGTCCCTCTGCGTCAACGTCCCCTCTTTTGGCGCGTACAACCGCGGGAGGCCTCGGAAAGCGCGCAAAATGACCACCCTCATCCGGGCCGCAGGCCGGGAGGAACTCGATCGACTGGATCCGCTCTGTCTCGTAGGACCCGTGCCGTACTGTTTCGGCCGCCTGGATTTGGGAGTACCGGCTGGTCGCGTTCTCATGGAGGACGCAGGTCTCGATGGCCGTCGCTAGGGTGAGGCACTTTGTTTTAAGGAGCTGCTGGCGTTGGGTGTCCGAGATGACCCCAAAAACTATCTGATCCCGTATCATGGAGTCGGAGGTGGCCTCATAGCCGCAGGACTGCACGAGGATACGGAGGTGTGTCAAGTAAGATTGGAAAGGCTCATCCTTACCCTGCAGGCGCTGCTGGAATAGGTACCTCTCGAAGCTCTCATTGACTTCCACGCTGAAGTGTTCCTCGAACTTCAGAAGCACCGTCTTATATTTTGTTTTGTCCTCGCCTTCCGTGAATGCCAGGGAGTTATAGATGTGGATGGCGTGTTGCCCCGCCGTGGAGAGGAGGATGGTGATCTTCCTGGTGTCCGAAGCATTCTCCCTGTCTATGGCTTCTAAGAAGAGCTGGAAGCGCTGTTTAAACAGCTTCCAGTTTACGCCGAGATTACCAGCGGTTCGGAGCGGCTGCAGCGGGCTGATGTTTTCCATGGAGCAGGATGGTGGATTTCTGAAAGAGTGCAGGTAGGTCTCACAGTTGCTGGTTAGCGTCCACTACTGGTATCATGTCGTGTTGGGTGTTCTGATGCACAAATGATCCAACACGGCTGTAGATGGTACAACTCTGTTTTATTGTCTAAACAACTGTAACAACTAACTACTGGCTTGGGTACGTGCTTCACCAGCTAACCTGTGGACCCAGCCCTATCACTATCTTAGTGAGGCACTCAGCACATGATCTACGTCTGAGTGGCGCGCTGTGAGCTCTGTGCTCTGAGCTATGTCCTGGTAGAATCAGCGGGAACTGTGGTGTTCCCTGTTTTATAGTGTGTGCGCTCTCACTGGTGATTGGCTGCGATGTTATGTGTGTGCTGATTGGTCCAACTGCCTGTCCATCAGTGTGTGTGATTGCACCATGATATGCTGATGTGGATATCATGACACAAACAGCAATTTATTCCACAAGGATTGGTTCCCATTGCAATCGGGGCCTTGTGCTGTGGAAGCTCATTTATTTATTTATTTTAAATTTCGAGTATCCAATTATTTTATTCCAATTCTGGGGCAATTTAGCGTGGCCAATCCACCTACCGTGCACATCTTTGGGTTGTGCGGGTGAGACCCACGCAGACACGGGGAGAATGTGCAAACTCCAGACAGACAGTGACCCGGGGCCTGGATCGAACCTGGGTCCTCAGCGCCGAGAGGCAGCAGTGCTAACCACCGCGCCACCGTGCCACCCCGTAGGAACTCATTTAAATGGGATTTCCTGTTTGGGTTATCTTCAATGGAATTAATCTCTTGCTCCCCCCGATTACAGCAGAAAGATGCAACACCAAAATCATACATGCTCCATGAGTTGGACTGCTGCCCCTATGGGCACAAGCACCCACCCTGGGATATAAGACAAGTTACCACCAGACAAGAAGCTCCAGGCCTGCCACACCACAAGTAGCACAACAGAATTTGGACCCAGAATTGTTAGACCTGGGTGTGCCAGCTCACCCATGGTATTCCCAAAGCTGTAGCTCTATTTGAAACAGACTTGATTGATTGCTCCTGGAAACATTCACTATGAACACAAGGCACAAGTGTTGTTAAATGGCCAAACCGTGAAAATAACATAATTGCAGGAAACACAGGTGACATCAGGCCCGTGAGAAACCCACATCATTGGGGTTGAATCATGGTTTGAGCTGGGCAGACGGCTGTATAACTATCCTAGTTAACTTTAACATTGAAATCAACAGAGCGATTGCCCTATACCTGGAATTTGGGTTGGTGGAGTCTATCACATTTACATATAAATTGAATTTGGTTTATACATCAAACATATACATTTAGATGGAAGTTGCATTCATTATCTGAGTGGAGCAGGGCTGACTGGCCCTTGGATTTTCCTACAATTTAATAATCGATCACCTCGTTGACAATGGCCTTTTATTAACTGACTGATGAATGTTAGATATAATAGACAGGTTGTTAATGAAAATCTACTTTGTATTCAAGGAGAACTGAATGCATCTAATTTAATTTCGATCTTTTTTTTCACTTTTAATCGAGCTGGAGAATGAACAGAAAGTGGCTGCTGACAGCAGCAATCTGATTCTCTAAACAATGTTTGGCAGTCAGCTGGAAACAATGTGCTGAGCACTTGATCTGGAAGATGCGCTAGGACAGAGCTGTCAGTGCAGGATGAGAAAGCAGCCTCATTGACAGATGAGTCTGGTCGCCACTCCACTCAGCCCCGGAGGTGACAGATGTTGCCACGCAAATAGCTCGGGGACTGCTAATGGCGCTCCATTTGTTTTCAGAAGTGCAGCTTGCATGAGGCACGGCTGACTGTCTAGTGATTGGCATGAGATACAATTTGATGAAGTGGCAAAGCTCACAAAGGGGGGCAGCAGACTCATCACAGGCTGATATACTGTGAATGACACAAATGCACCATTGGCTGCACTGAAGCAAGCAAGGCCTTGTCACACACTGGGCAGTGAACGATCTGTTCAGATTCCTCCTCCTTATCACTATCAATGACCTTTGATGCAAAATGCACATATGGTGATTGGGCAAGGGCAAAGAAAGACCTGCACTTACATGGCGTCTTTCACAACCTCAGGGCGTTCTGAGACACTTTACAGCCAGTGAAGTACTTTTGTAGTGCAGACACTATGGTAATGTAGGAATCATGGTGGGCAAATTTTGAACAGCAAGATCCCATTTTAAAAAAAACACACTGTGGTAATGACCAGCTATTTTTTTTCCTGATGTGGATTGTCTGATAGATATTGGCCAGGACACCTTAGAAGTAGTACCATGCGAGCTTTTATATCGGCCTGAGAGGGCAAACATGGCTTTACTCCCATCTAAAGGAGGACACTTCAGAAAGTGAAGCATACCCTCGGTCTCGCATTAATGTCAGACTAGATCCTTGTGCTTACGTCTCTGGACTGGGACTTAAACCCGCAACTTCCATCTCAGTGCTACCGACTGAGCCACAGATGACAGAGTTAAGAGGAAAGAATCAGGTGAGGTAATGTTGGACACAGCTTTGAAATGCCCACTGTTGAACAGTCTCTGCCCCACACTATCCATTGTCCTTATGTAAGGATATATTTTGACATTATATCAATACAGATTATCCAGGCTCTCTTATAAAGGGTGGGGGGTGGGGAAAAACCTTTTAAATCAGGGGCGGCACATTGGTTAACATTGCTGCCTCACAGCATCAGGGCCCCAGGTAAATTCCCGCTTTGGGTGACTGTGGAGTTTGCATATTCTCCCCGTGTCGGCTCCGGGTGCTCCAGTTTCCTCCTACTGTCCAAAGATGTGCAGGTGAGATGGGATCACGGGGATAGGTTGGGCCTAGGTAGACTGCAGACTCTATGCACCAAATGGCCTCCTTCTGTACTGTAGGGATTCTATGGATTCTTCTAAAAATAAATTTAAAGTACCCAATTCTTTTTTCTTCCAATTAAGGGGCAATTTAGCGTGGCCAATCTACCTATCCTGCACATCTGTGGGTTGTGGGGGTGAGACCCACACAGATGCATTTTTCAAGTGTTTTCCTCAAGTGCACGACTGGAGCCCACAAACCTCTGAAAAAGAATATTTTTAAAGTGCAACTCAGAAAAGCAGATTGTTAAAGTCAGAATTTACAATCTACGGGTACTGAGGAGGTTTTCAGATACAAGAAAATACTGAACAAAGTAATGGCCACAAACTATAAGATTATGAGACAAACACCCCTTCTGTTTTACTCAACCCTACTGAAGCAATCCCAACAGAGCAAAGCCCATCATGTCTGTAGAGAATTATGTGTCTATTTATCCAGCACGGTAGCATTGCGGATCGCACAATTGCTTCACAGCTCCAGGGTCCCAGGTTCGATTCCGGCTTGGGTCACTGTCTGTGCGGAGTCTGCACATCCTCCCCGTGTCTGCGTGGGTTTCCTCCGGGTGCTCTGGTTTCCTCCCACAGTCCAAAGATGTGCAGGTTAGGTGGATTGGCTATGATAAATTGCCCTTAGTGTCCAAAATTGCCCTTCGTGTTGGGTGGGGTTACTGGGTTATGGGGATAGGGTGGAGGTGTTGACCTTGGGTAGGATGCTCTTTCCAAGAGCAGGTGCAGACTCGATGGGCCGAATGGCCTCCTTCTGCACTGTAAATTCTATGATAAATTCTATGATGATCTATGATAATCCTGGCAACCTTGAATCCTTTTCTCAATTATCTATTTGTCCACTGGGCTTTTAAAGGTGCAGAAGAATTTTCAGAAACAAAAGTCCTTCTTGTATAACACCCTCATCCACCTAACTTCTTGCTATATCCCTTAATCCCACTATAGCCACCTTCTCACCAATCCCTTCATTCCTGCCAAGCTTCTCAACATGTCCCTCAACCTATCTCACTTATCTTCCCTCCATGATCCTAAATTTTACACTAACCTCCAGGCCTATCTAGTAATTTTCTCACCATACATTTCAACATCTTCTCACTCCGTAAGCATTATGGCCCAGTTGTTACGACTGGATGGGAAGATCCCAGAATGGAACCTTAGCTCAGAAGGCCATAATATTTTACTTGTTCAGAAAACACGGAAAAACATTGTCACAGGAATGCTAATTAGCTTACAACGCCAAAAGAAAACATTTAATAAACATGAAAAGTTTGACTTAAATACAATACTCCTTCACTCCCCCTTATTTTCACAAATGTACACAGATTTCAAGGATAACACCCCGCTCTGCAACCCAGTGGTAGATACCACTCAATCAATCGCCTGTGGAATTCTCCTCAGATGCCCATCACATGAGTGTTTCCAAACTCCACTCACAAAAGACAGGCTTTAAAATCTTTCAATCAATGCTTTCAATCAGCTGTTTCCATCAAGGATCCACCTCCAGGTTGTCCAGCTATCCTTTCAAACAGGGCTTTCTCTCAGCTGTTTTAACAAGGATCCACCTCCAGGTTTTCCAACTGTCCTTTGAAACAGGGCTTTTTCCTCTGCCGTTTTAACAAGGAACCACCTCCAGGTTTTTCAACTATCCTTTCAAACAAAGCTTTCTCTCATGTGTTTTAACAAGGTGTTCCAACTCTCTTTTCAGGGTTCTTTTGTCTTAGAATAGAATCATAGATTAAATGCTTTTGCATAAACTCTAAGATCAAGCTTTCAACTGATCCACAATTATTTCAACTATTGTTTCACAGGCTGTCGTAAGATATCACAAACCTTATAATCACTTCTGATATCTTTCTGACTTCTCACTAGCCAACTCCTTCTCAGCTTTGTCAGTGGCTGCAATGAACAGTACCCTTTTCAGACTTTCTGCAAATTTCTGTTTGTTTCTTTAGTTTCCTTAACTAGCAGTTCTTTAGACTTCAGGCACTTGCTTTTGTTGCCCCTTACTCCATTTTTTGGATTTTCTTCTAGAAAAGCTGTGAGAGATGTTCCCTCTCTTCCTGCGAAACTCCTTCCACTCTGGCTTCCAGTTAAGTCTAAACCCCAGGAGGCCTTTTTCCTAAAGTGGCCCCTGGTTGCTATGCACATCTCATTTTTTCCTCAATTTCTTATTTACTTTACCTGCACAATAGAAACACAGTTTGAATTGAAACAATATTTTCCTTTAGATTTTACTGACCATTTTACAGAACTCTGTTCCCATTAAACACTCTACCACTATATGTACACATCACTGGGTAGACCCAGTGTGAGTGAACGTCTGTGGGTTTTGTTATGGGCCAGGGTTTAGAGAACCCCAAAGTGTATCATAGAGTTCACCTGACCCACAATTTTTAATAGATTGTAGTATGGGGAGCACACGGCCCACTCTACAGGTGTGGTACAGCAGAAATGAAAAAGTATTTTTTAAAGCAAAACAATGTTTATTCTATGAACTCAAGTTAATCTTTTTAAAACATACAGTGAACATCTTAGCAACCATTAATTCAAATACAACCCCAAAGAATACAACACTAAGTAATCCTTAATAACTTCCCAAACAACATCCAGAAGACAAGAGAAACACCTTTTAAAAGAAGCACATCAGGTTTACATTCACGACTGAACATTTATAATTCTGAATTCACCAAATGATCAAGAGATAGTCTTTTCATGGCAGAGAGATCAACAGTACACCTGCTTTGTCTGTCTTCAGCTCCAACACTGAAAACGAAACTAAAACAAACCCTGCAGCAAACTGCCTAAAATGAAAGTAAAAAGCTGACAGACAGCCCAGCTCCACCCACACTTTGACATCACTGATAAACACCCATTTCTTAAAGGTACATTTCTTAAACACCCATTTCTTAAAGGTATTCTCACATGACAGTTTATTGAAAGTGTATCAACTTATACTTACTGGCATTGAATTTCATTTGTCACTTTTTAGCCCCTTATTTCACCTCATCAATATTTCATCTTTGGGTTTTCTAAAGAACTAACTAAAACTTCTATTTTATGTACAGTGAACAAAATGATCCCTACAATGGACACAAGGATACCACTTTCTACTTGCAAACTCCTACTCTTAGTTTTCTCCTCTTCTTTTTAAAAATAAATACATTTAGAGTACCCAATTCATTTTTTCCAATTAAGGGGCAATTTAACGTGGCCAATCCACCTAGCCTGCACATCTTTGGGTTGTGAAGGTGAAACCCACGCAAACATGGGGAGAATGTGCAAACTCCACACGGACAGTGACCCAGAGCCGGGATCGAACCTGGGACCTCGGCACCGTGAGGCAGTTTTCTCCTCTTCTAACAAAGTTTTAACTCAATTTCTCATCCTTCACGAATCCTTAAATCTTTAATTTCCTCCAGTGATCTTCTGTGGTATCTTGTTAATATATACATCTATTGCATTTCCTCCATGTGATGAATGGTTACTGTATCCTGAACACCATGTAGGTGATGCCCCTTTAAGACTGGGTTTGGAACGCTGGGGGACTCCGCCTCCGGCTCCGCCCACCAGGGAGCTGTATATAAAGAGACACCCTGTAGGTGGCACTCAGTACGCACACGTCTCCGTCACTAACTAGTTCTCTGCTTATTAAAGCCTTCATTTACCATTCTACACTCTCGTGTCGTTATTGAGGGTACTACACGCCACCTATTGTCTGTTAGCTCCTCAAAGAGGAGTTGTCAAGCATGATCAGCCCTGGCTAGTTCTATTTTTGTTACATTATTTTGTGGGCATCACTGACTGGGGCAGCAGTTGTTTCTCATCCTTAATTGTCCTTCAACTGAATGGCTTGCTAGGCCATTTCGGAGAGCATTTAAGAGTCAACCACATTGCTGTGGATCTGCAGTCACCAGGTAAGGATGACAGATTTCCTTCCCGACAGAAATTGGTGAACCAGATGGGTTTTTACAATAATCAGCAATGCAAATGGTTTCTTCAGACTTTTCTTTTGAATTCCAGATTTTTATTGAATTCAAATTTCGCCATCAGCCATGGTGAGGTTCAAATCAGGGTCCCCAAAGCATTACCCTGGGTCTCTTGATTACTGGTCCAGTGACAATTGTGGTGATATACATCACTGTAAGTACATAAAGGGTTAATGTACATACACTACACCTAGCTAGACACTAGAGGGAACACCAGAGACATGACACACAGACAGTCAATCAATAGGTCAGTAAGATAGGACACGACCAATGGGCAGTCACGATACACACAGAGGTGACACTACCACAGGAGGGCATTTCACCAACCCATATAAAAAGACACATCACACATGCTCAGTCTCTTTCATAGAATTTACAGTGCAGAAGGAGGCCATTCGGCCCATCGAGTCTGCACCGGCTCTTGGAAGGAGCACCCTACCCAACCGCACACCTCCACCCTATCCCCATAACCCAGTAACCCCACCCAACACTAAGGGCAATTTTGGACACTAAGGGCAACATAGCATGGCTAATCCACCTAACCTGCACATCTTTGGACTGGGAGGAAACCGGAGCACCCGGAGGAAACCCACGCACACACGGGGAGAACGTGCAGACTCTGCACAGACAGTGACCCAAGCCAGGAAACGAACCTGGGACCCTGGAGCTGTGAAGCAATTGTGCTAATCATTATGCTACCATGCTTTCCAGTGGAGACACTCAGTGAGCACAGACACAGGGCTGATTGAACATCACACCCACCACGTGGATTGTAGCAGACTGCTTCGTCAGTCTGAGTAGCTATAGCAAGATTAGCAGTAGAGTCGAATCCAAGGAGGAGAATTATGAATAGTTTAATAAACGTGTTAAAACTATCTCCAAGTCTGAACCTTACTTTGTCAGAGTGCACATCAAGGAAGCAGCTTATGCTACGTCAAGAGCATAACAAAACATGTTACCCAGAAGTGACTGTTAAATCCATATAGTTACAACTCAGCAAACAGTGACAACCAGCAACAGCAGCCAGGCAAGATGATGTTCGGGATTCCGGTTCCACAGCAGTTCAGGTACCAAAGCAATCTCAGTGAAAACTGGCATTGGTTCAGGCATAGATTCGCGATTTACCTGGTAGCGTCTGACCTAGATGGCGTGGCGGATGCAGAAAAACATAAAGCTTCTACTTACCATCGCGGGTCCAGAAGCAGCTGAAATCTTCCAGACCTTCAAATACTCAAAAGGGCAAAACAAGAGTGACTTCCAGGCAGTCTGGACAAATTCCAAGAATTCTGCGAGGAACATACAAGAAAAAACGGTAAAAGAGGCACCAAAACTAACCACGAGACGAAGGCAGGCCTTCCATTGAAGAAATCGGCAGTTTTGAATTGCAGCCATCTTGGAAAAGGTACCGCACATGCGCAGTTTAGAGAAAAGCGCAAAGTAAAGGAGCAGCGATCTGCGCATGCGAAATCGCTTCTTACGCTTCACGTCACAAGCGTCGTGACGTCAGAGGCCCCGGACCATGCCTACTTAAAGGGGAAATGTCCCAAAACAAGGGGAAAAAGATTTTAAGCCTCAAAACCAGATTCTTTCACCTGGAACGACAGCACTGATGCACGATCAATTGCACAAAGACTAAAGTTGGGTACAACTGTGGCTTTATTACAGTCAGATGCTTGGCCTCCTGCTGCAGCTGGCGAAATGGCAGGGCACTGGAGGTCATGCATATTTATACAGTTCTCCGTGGGCGGAGCCAGCCGGCAGGAGCTACTGGCGAACCTGTAGTGCAGTTCCTACCTTACATCTCCTATTACAGTGGTTCACCACATTCACCCCCTGTTAAAAATGAGTCCGGCGGTGGTGACGTGAAACTATATACAATTAGTGCAATTATGTACAGTGGTAGGAAAAAGAAAAGTCAATGTTGACGGTCCGGAATCCGCAAAAGGTTCAGCCGGTCCGGTGCTTTGGTGCTTTGTTGGGAGCGGCGTAACTGGCGGCGAAGTCGGTGCTGGCGATGGTGGAGGTGGCACCGGTGGCGGTGCTGATGCTGGCCAGTCATCGGGGAACTCCGGGAGCGTGCCGAAGTCCTCTTCGTCCTCTTGTGCGGAAAAGGAGAGGGGGGGTGGTCTGGTGGGGTCAATATTGGCGGCGCAGTGGGAGGGGGGGGCACATGGGTGGGGGTGTGTGTTGGGGTGGAACCTGATGGCGCCAGGTCCCTGAGTGAGACAGTATCTTGGCGGCCGTTGGAGAACTCAACTTAGGCATATTGAGGGTTGGCGTGAAGCAAGTGAACCCTGTCCACCAAGGGGTCCGCCTTGTGGAGTCGGACATGCCCACGGAGAAGGACCGGTCCTAGAGCAGCGAGCCAAGTCGGAAGCGACAGCCCGGATGTGGACTTCCTGGGGAAGGTAAAAACGTGTTCATGGGGAGTGTTGTTAGTGGCGGTGCACAATAGTGACCGGATGGCGTGTAGAGCGTCAGGGAGGCCCTCCTGCCAGTGAGAGGCTGGGATGTTCCTGGACCGTAGGGCCAGCTGGAAGGCCCTCCAAACCATCCAATTCTCCCGTTCTACTTGCCCGTTTCCCCGGGGGTTGTAGCAAGTCGTCCTGCTGGAGGCTATACCCCTGCTGAGCAGGATCTGACATAGCTCACCGCTCATGAATGAGGATCCCCTGTCATTGTGGATGTAGGCGGGGAAACCAAACAGAGCGAAGATGGTGCTGAGAGCCTTGATGGTGGCAGATGTCATATCGGGGCATGGGATGGCGAAGGGAATCTGGAGTACTCGTCGACCACACTGAGAATGTACGTGTTATGGTCGGTGGAGGAGAGGGGCCCTTTGAAATCCACGCTGAGGCGTTCAAAGAGGCAGGAAGCCTTCACCAGGCGCACACGTTCTGGCCGGTAGAAGTGCGGCTTGCACTCCGCACAGACCTGGCAGTCCCTGGTGACTGTCCTTACTTCCTCGACGGAGTAGGGCAGATTGCAAACTTTGACCAGATGGTACAATCGAGTGACCTCCGGGCGACAAAGGCTGTCGTGTAGGGCCCAGAGTTGGTCCACTTGTGCGCTGGCACATGTACCTCGGGAGAGGACGTCTGGGGGCTCGTTGAGTTTACTGGGGCGATACAAGATCTCGTAATTATAGGTGGAGAGCTCGATTATCCACCGCAAGATTTTATCATTTTTGATCTTGCCCCGTTGTGTGCTACCGACCGTTGGTCCATAAGGAGAGTGAATCTCTTACCGGCCAGGTAATGCCTCCAATGCCCCACAGCTTCAACGATAGCTTGGGCCTCCTTTTCAACGGATGAGTGTCGAATTTCAGAGGCATGAAGGTGCGGGAAAAGAATGCCAAGGGTCTGCCTGCCTGGTTTAGAGTGGCGGCAAGGGCGACATCTGAAGCGTCGCTTTCTACTTGGAAAGGCAGTGACTCATCCACTGCGCGCATCCCGGCCTTGGCGATGTCTGCTCTGTTGCGGGCGAAAGCTTGTTGTGCCTCGGCCGCGAGAGGGAATTGGGTGGACTGAATGAGTGGGCGGGCCTTGTCCGCATAGTTTGGGACCCACTGGGCGTAATAGGAAAAGAACCCCAGGCAGCTTTTGAGGGCCTTGGGGCAGTGGGGGAGGGGAAGTTCCATGATAGGGCGCATGCGGTCAGGGTCGGGCCCGAGAAGTCCAATATGGACTATATAGCCGAGAATGGCTAACCGGGTCGTGCTGAACACACACTTCTCTTTGTTATAGGTCAGGTTGAGAAGAGTGGCAGTGCAGAGGAATTTATCGAGGTTGGCACCGTGGTCCTGCTGGTCATGGCCGCAGATGGTGACATTATCTAAGTACGGAAAGGTGGCCCGCAAACCGTACTGGTCGACCATTCGATCCATCTCTCTTTAGAACGTAGAACATAGAACATTACAGTGCAGTACAGGCCCTTCGGCCCTCGATGTTGCGCCGACCTGTAAAGCCACTCTAAAGCCCATCCGCACTATTCCCTTATTGTCCACATGTCTATCCAATGACCATTTGAATGCCCTTAGTGTTGGCGAGTCCACTACTGTTGTAGGCAGGGCATTCCACCCCCTTACTACTCTCTGAGTAAAGAACCTACCTCTGACATCTGTCTTATATCTATCACCCCTCAATTTAAAGCTATGTCCCCTCGTGCTAGACATCACCATCCGAGGAAGAAGGCTCTCACTGTCCACTCTATCCAATCCTCTGATCATCCTGTATGCCTCAATTAAGTCACCTCTTAACCTTCTTCTCTCTAACGAAAACAGCCTCAAGTCCCTCAGCCTTTCCTCGTAAGATCTTCCCTCCATACCAGGCAACATTCTGGTAAATCTCCTCTGCACCCTTTCCAATGCTTCCACATCCTTCCTATAATGCGGAGACCAGAATTGCATGCAATACTCCAAATGCGGCCGCACCAGAGTTTTGTACAGCTGCAACATGACCTCATGGCTCCGAAACTCAATCCCTCGACCAATAAAAGCTAACACACCGTACGCCTTCTTAACAACCCTCTCAACCTGGGTGGCAACTTTCAGGGATCTATGTACATGGACACCGAGATCTCTCTGCTCATCCACACTGCCAAGAATCTTACCATTAGCCCAGTACTCTGTCTTCCTGTTATTCCTTCCAAAATGAATCACCTCACACTTTTCTGCATTAAACTCCATTTGCCACCTCTCAGCCCAGCGCTGCAGCTTATCTATCTCCCTCTGTAACTTGTAACATCCTTCTGCACTGTACACAACTCCACCGACTTTAGTGTCATCTGCAAATTTACTCACCCATCCTTCTACGCCCTCCTCCAGGTCATTTATACAAGTGACAAACAGCAGTGGCCCCAAAACAGATCCTTGTGGTACACCACTAGTAACTGGACTCCAGCCTGAACATTTCCCATCAGCCACCACCCTTTGTCTTCCTGTTGTCGAGGAGAATACTGAGATTCAGGCTACTAGACTAGAAGGGCTTGAGGTTCATAAGGAGGAGGTGTTAGCAATTCTGGAAAGTGTGAAAATAGATAAGTCCCCTGGGCCGGATGGGATTTATCCGAGGATTTTCTGGGAAGCTAGGGAGGAGATTGCTGAGCCTTTGGCTTTGATCTTTAAGTCATCTTTGTCTACAGGAATAGTGCCAGAAGACTGGAGGATAGCAAATGTTGTCCCCTTGTTCAAGAAGGGGAGTAGAGACAACCCCGGTAACTATAGACCAGTGAGCCTTACTTCTGTTGTGGGCAAAATCTTGGAAAGGTTTATAAGAGATAGGATGCATAATCATCTGTAAAGGAATAATTTGATTAGAGATAGTCAACACGGTTTTGTGAAGGGTAGGTCGTGCCCCACAAACCTTATTGAGTTCTTTGAGAAGGTGACCAAACGGGTGGATGAGGGTAAAGCAGTTGATGTGGTGTATATGGATTTCAGTAAAGCGTTTGATAAGGTTCCCCACGGTAGGCTACTGCAGAAAATACGGAGGCATGGGATTCAGAGTGATTTAGTAATTTGGATCAGAAATTGGCTAGCTGGAAGAAGACAAAGGGTGGTGGTTGATGGGAAATGTTCAGACTTGAGTCCAATTACTAGTGGTATGCCACAAGGATCTGTTTTGGGGCCACTGCTGTTTGTCATTTTTATAAATGACCTGGAGGAGGGCGTAGAAGGATGGGTGAGTAAATTTGCAGATGACACTAAAGCTGGTGGAGTTGTGGACAGTGCGGAAGGATGTTACAAGTTACAGAGGGACATAGATTAGCTGCAGCGCTGGGCTGAGAGGTGGCAAATGGAGTTTAATGCAGAAAAGTGTGAGGTGATTCATTTTTCGGAAGGAATAACAGGAAGACAGAGTACTGGGCTAATGGTAAGATTCTTGGCAGTGTGGATGAGCAGAGAGATCTCGGTGTCCATGTACATAGATCCCTGAAAGTTGCCACCCAGGTTGAGAGGGTTGTTAAGAAGGCGTACGGTGTGTTAGCTTTTATTGGTCGAGGGTTTGAGTTTCGGAGCCATGAGGTCATGTTGCAGCTGTACAAAACTCTGGTGCGGCCGCATTTGGAGTATTGCGTGCAATTCTGGTCACCGCATTATAGGAAGAATGTGGAAGCATTGGAAAGAGTGCAGAGGAGATTTACCAGAATGTTGCCTGGTATGGAGGGAAGATCTTATGAGGAAAGGCTGAGGGACTTGAGGCTGTTTTCGTTAGAGAGAAGAAGGTTAAGAGGTGACTTAATTGAGGCATACAAGATGATCAGAGGATTGGATAGGGTGGACAGTGGGAGCCTTTTCCTTGAATGGTGATGTCTAGCACGAGGGGACATAGCTTTTAATTGAGGGGAGATAGATATAGGACAGATGTCAGAGGTAGGTTCTTTATTCAGAGAGTAGTAAGGGGGTGGAATGCCCTGCCTGCAACAGTAGTGGACTCGCCAACACTAAGGGCATTCAAATGGTCATTGGATAGATATATGAACGATAAGAGAATAGTATAGATTGGCTTTAGAGTGGTTTCACAGGTCGGCGCAACATCGAGGGCCGAAGGGCCTGTACTGCGCTGTAATGTTCTATGTTCTATGACAGTCCACCCAGATTGTTTGAGCCACCAGAAGAAGACTCTGACGGTCTACCCAGCTCAAGTGAATGATAAGAAGACACTGAGGCTCTACCCACGGTATGTGAGACAAGTGACGACGGCATCCCACTTCCCATACCAGATGTGCAACGTGACAGACCTCAGCTAGAATGTACAGAGGCACTCGACAATCACAGTGAGACTACTGGTGACTCCGGTGACACCACGTTACTTCAAATCTCATTCGCTCGAGCTATCCACAAGCAAATGCATTCCTGAATGTTTTGACTCCGGACGGGGAGCATCAAGAAACCTCAGAAGATGCAAGTGAACCTGCAGTGACTCCGGACGGTGAACATCAAGAAACCAAAGCTGATTCAGGTGAACCAGAAAGGGCCCCAGATGGGGAGCATTGACAAACCAAAACTGACTCAGGTGAAACAGACAAGACTCCAGACGGGGAGCATCGACAAGCCAAAGATGATTCAAGTAAGCCGGACATGACTCCAGACGGTGATCACCGCAAAATCAGTGACGGCACGCTCAAGGAGACAGCAGATGCCACAAAGCACGCTAACACAAGTAACTGTGTGAAGGACTCGTATTATCCCCAGAGTGTGGTCTTTGAGCACAGCAAACACAGCAACAAAGCCAACCACCACAACAACAACATCAAAGACAATAGCAAGAAGCGTACCAAAGGCAACAACGTCGACAATAAACATGACAAAAACAACAACAATGGAACTACGACTGGTACGACATAGGACAACTCTGCAAATGAGGGACACTGTTACTGCTCAGCTCAGAACAATGACATGCCATGGCAGGACGATGCATCTTACCAATTCACGTTTGCTACACTACCAACAGGCAACCTGGCATTCAGGACAGATGCCATCAAGAATTGCTACCACAAACATCGGAAGAAAAAAAAAGACTCCAAATCAGACAATGAAGTGATTTGACCACTTCTTGGTTCCTTATGCACAGGGACACTGATGGCATTCACAAGGACATGCCTCTATCAACATCACCAACTCACCAACCAAACAAGAAAGACACTCAACCATAATACTGAATGGATTTTGGACTCATGCATATGATTTGGACTTATTGTTTAATGATCACTGAATTCATAACTTGTAGAGTATCACTCATCTACCTAGTTTGTTCAATTTTCTTTCACACTGTACAGAAAATATGTAACACGAAAAAAGGGGGGATGTGGTGATATACATCACTGTAAGTACACAAAGGGTTAATGTACATACACTACACCTAGCTAGACACTAGAGAGAACACCAGAGACATGACACACAGACAGTCAACCAATAGGTCAGTAAGATAAGACACGACCAATGAGCAGTCACGATACACACACAGGTGACACTACCACAGGAGGACATTACACCAACCCATATAAAAGGACACATCACACATGCTCAGTCTCTTTCCAGTGGAGACACTCAGTGAGTACAGACACAGGGTTGATTGAACATCACACCCACCACGTGGATTGTAGCAGACTGGTTCATCAGTCTGAGTAGCTATAGCAGGATTAGCAGTAGAGTCGAATCCAAGTAGGAGAATTGGGAATCGTTTAATAAACGTGTTAAAGCTATCTCCAAGTCTGAACCTTCCTTTGTCAGAGTGCACATCAAGGAAGCAGCTTATGCTACATCAAGAGCATAACAATACAACAATGTCACTCAGCCACCACTTCTCCTATTATGGCTTTATCTAGATACATGCTGCTCATCCTTAAATATTCTATATTTTCCCCCTTTCAGTGGCTAATTGGTTTGTGAATAAGCAGATTAGCTCAGATTCTTAATTAATAGATTTGTTCTGACTCCTGTTTAATAGATTAGCTCTGACTCTTGATTAGGATTGAATACTACATTGGTCTCGCTCCAGTCCTCCCATTTATATCCATCCTCGATTGAGCCCTGAAAAACAGGGGTCTTTTTATCTTAATCCAATAGTCAGAAAATGGGTTTAGTCAAGGATGATGGGGGTCAGTCATCCATTTTACATGCCATCCATTTGAGAGGAAAAATAGGCAGCGAGAAAAATGAACAGTTGATCCAACCCCTCCCCCATCCCTCTGCTCACTACCCCTCCGCCACACTCCTCTGCAGCAAGTAAGGTTAACGGTTTCCCCCATAATTTCTAGAGCTTGATTTTTTTCTTCATCATCCCCCTCAGGACCATAAGATGCATTCGAGCAGGTATTTGGTCTTCCTTTACCATAACCAGCTGAGTTAAAATTGTTCGCTTATCCATCGCACTATTGTTAATCTCCTTCTCATTCACCTCAGGATTTGTCTCCCCTCCGAAATCTTTCTCTTCAGTAAAGGACAATGTAAAATAACTCTCCTGGTAATTTGAACATCATCCACAAAATTGACAATTCTGTGCTCTCAAAAATACCAACTTGCTTTTATCAATTCTCCTTTCACTGACTTATTTGTAAAACATTTTACTGTCCCTTTTAGCATTTTTGACAATTTTTCATCAAGTCCTTAACTTTTCTTTCATGCTCTTATTTTTTCATATTCTCTTTTAGTTTCATTATTATTCTTTATAAAACTTATTAAATCATAATTAGTTTCCACCCTTGTGATGAGCGATTTAAAAAATATATTTTGAGGATTTTGTGGTATTCAGCGTAGATAAAAGAAAGCTTTGGGCACGTGTTTGTCCAGGGTGAATTAAACAGGGGAAGGTTACTAGAGACAGGATGTCCGTGAGGTCTAAGAGATGAAAGGTGTTTGGTTGATGCAATTGTAATGAGAGATTATAGTGAGTTTCAATTACAAATAAATAAGTGGATCTACAATTTGCATTGTGAGATATGTCAGGAAATTTGGTTTTTCAGCTGTTCAATTTCAAAAGGAAGTTCAGAGATAACGGGGAACATTTGCATCCTACAAAGGTTTCATGAGTAAACAAGAGAAGAAATATTAAACTTGAATGTCCTGAAAGTAGAGGTAAAGTAGAAAACAGGAAGGATTTTTATATTTAGAGAAGTAAAGTTCAAAGAGGTGTTTGAGGATAATGGAATCTGAGACGAAACAGGACAAAGAAACAGGAGGGATGTTTAACTTAGGTTGGGGTGGCTGTGGGGGAAAACCCTGAAGACCACTCTGTGTGTGAGCTGCTGTGGAACTGTGAAAGTTTGAAGTTGTTTTCATTTGTTTTTTAAATAAATTTAGAGTACCTAATTCATTTTTTCCAATTAAGGGGCACTTTAGAGTGGCCAATCCACCTAGCCTGCACATCTTTGGGTTGTGGGGGCGAAACCCACACAAACACAGGGAGAATGTGCAAACTCCACACGGACAGTGACCCAGAGCCGGGATCGAACCTGGGACCTCGGCGCCATGAGGCTGCAGGGCTAACCCACTGAGCCACCGTACTGCCCGTTTTTTTCATTTGTTCATGGGATGTGGGCATCGCTGGCTAGGCCAGCATTTATTGCCCATACCTAATTGCCCTTGAGAAGGTGGTGGTGAGTGCCATCTTGCACTGTTGCAGTCCATATGGTGTTGGTACACCCACAGTGTTGTTCAGGAGGGAGTTCCAGGATTTTGAACCAGCTACAGTGAAGGAAAACAATGGGCTGGATTCTGCGCCCCGCCATACCACTTTTCAGCCTCGACCCGCCGGTGGGATTCTCTGTTACACCGGCCAGTCAATGGGGTTTCCCATTGTGGGGCAGCCCCACGCCGTCGGGAAACCTCTGGGTGCCGGCAAACCGGAGAATCCCGCCGGCGGAGAATCCCGCCCAATATATTTCCAAGTCGGGGTGGTGAGTGGCTTGGAAAGGAACTTCAGATGGTGGAAGTGAAGGCAGCCACCCAGTGTTAAACCAGAAAACGTTTTGTTCAGGAAACAGTTTATTTCTGTACCTCCTTTTGGAATTCCACATCACAGTTGAAGTGTTTGAGAAGTCGTGAGGTGTACCTTTATTAAAGTGACAACAATTACTTGACTTGGGTAATATTACTGAATTTTTATGGTCAAAAATCTATGAAGGTTGTTGTCAAGAAGGTGTTGATTGTGTACTTTCGACCAAACAGTTTTCTGGGGGGTTCTGTAAGACTGCTTTATCTGTGTAACTTTAATTTTCTGTCCTTAAGTTTTTTTTCTCAATAATTTTTTAGTTTTTAAGGTGTTACTGGAGTTCTATGCTTTTGAGGTCAGTAGCTCTTCCTCCTCATTTTCATAACGAAAAAAGGTTTATGATCTCTGAGACGGACCACGCTCTTGGGGTCTATCTTGCTCAGCAATAACAGCTGCTGCGATCATAAAACCTTATTTATTCATGATATCCTAGAACTACCAGTAGCTTCTTCCTTTAATAAAATTTATTTATTGTGTACTTTTGCAATTTCTTAAAATAGAAATGCTCCCCTGTTGCTCTGTAATCTTGTATGGCAATTTCTCCTTCCTCCTTAGCTCATCTTAACTTGTCCCTCCTCTTTCTAAAATCTGCTCTAATTCAATTTGGTGTTTGAAATGTTAAAGTAGAGGCAGTAATGTCAACATCCTTAAAATATTTTAACAAACTCCAAAGTGGCTGTGTCACATCAGTGGATTTGGGTTCTTGGAAACACTAATGGTTACTCAGGCAAAGGCTCCTTAAATAAAACAAACTGTACTTTGTTCATTAAATAAGAATGCGTTGTACTCTTATCCACTTATGTGAAAACCAATCAGTTCCTTATCTTCTTTCTGAATTATTTGCGCAGAGTTCAAGACCAGCATCAGCCCTCAATGAGCTGCAAATGCTGTAATGAGAAAGCACAGCAGCTCTTTAAGTTAAACTGTTCCAACAAAACCATCATTTTGGAGCAGAGAATACCTCTCTCCGATTTTGCCAGATGTAAATGTCGATGTTCAAGAGACTTGAGAGTGCATGCACACGGAACGCCAAAAGTTAGCATGCAGGTACATTAAGCAATTAGGAAGGCAAATGGCAAAGGGATGGGGGTACAAGAATGGAAAAGTCTTGCTATAATTGTAGGTGGATTTGGTGAGACCACATCTGCAATATTGTGTGTTTGGTCTCCATATTTAAGGAAGGATATTCTTGCATTGGAGGAAGTACAGTAAAGGTTCACTAAACTGGTCTTTCTATTGCCTGCTGACCAACAGATGCTACACTTAAATTAAACTCTCAATATTTTGAAACAAAATTAAGACTGGAAACGTAGTTCTAAAATGAAAAAAATGACATTCTCTATTATTATTACTGCAGAATAGACAATAAATATTTGGCATTAATAACATATTTTAATTCTTTTCACTTCCTGTGTGGATTTGTACAGCACTTGGGTTTGCAAAATGTGTCACTTCTTCAATCAAAATCTAACACGCTGGCCAGGCAATCCTCCCGATGCTAGGAGCTCTGTAATATGTCACTTATTGCCAGAAACGGACAACCCAGAAATATTAAATAAATTCATCATTAAACAAATATACTGCCACTGCCCCCTACAGGCACTGTGAAGCAGTAGAACTGGGGATATTCTCACTGCTTCAATTGGGAGTGAACTAATCAGACTTCGAAAAGGAGAGGGGATACAAAATGCTGGCACAGAACCGATTTCACTGCAGTTTAAACTCCGATGAAACGGTTGGAGACAAAAACAAAGCAGGACATTGGGATTGTGGTCAGAATCAGGATCAAATTTGGAAATAGCAAATCTAATTGCTGTACTTCTTGTTGGAAAAGTGACTCATATTTGAAGAGCTAACTTGCAGATTTGTGCCCTTTCTCTCCTGGGAGTGAGGATTCTGACTGGAATACAGGGGCTGCCTGCTGTTTGCTACCTCATGCAACCTGTAGCTATCCTTCATGTATTGACCTTGACAGCAAGATATTCAACCATAGGGGCATCACAATCTGATTGTGGATTCTCAGCTTCAACTCACTGGTTTGTCTTATTGCCAAAAGTTACTGGCCGTGGAAGGACATCATTCAACCGACCTAAAGCTCCAGTTTCTCCCCTTCGATGCAGACTCATAAGCTTCCTCCTCGGGCCCAAACTGACAGGTACAGTTTTAAGGCCCAGGCTCATTCTTAACCCCAACCCTGCAGTTCCTGTGGTTGCTGAAGGTTGTGACATAGAATGACATTGAATATTCAGCAGATGAATGTGTCATTTGGCCAGCTAGTCTGTGTTGGTTTTGACGCCCCACACAAGTCTCCTCCCACTTGACCTACTCAGTATTTCAGCATATTTTTCTATTCCTTCTTTTACATCATATACTTACTTTCTTTTGAAAGTATCTAAAATATTTCCCTCAATTACTTCCTCTGGGAGCAAGTTCCACATTTCATCCACTTCCTATTGGATTTATAACTCAATATCTAGAATTTATGATCTGTAGCATTCTTTCTGTGTCTATCTGCACCAACTCATTCATGCTTCTAAAGACCTCAATCAGGTCACCTCCAAATCTTCTCTAAACAGCTTCATTCTGTTCAACTTTTCCCGATAACATTAAATGCTCATATTTGATGTTGACCCTGAATATCTTTTGTGCATTTTCTCCAGTTGTTCTCTGTCATTTATATAGTACAAGAACCAGAACTATGCACGGTCCTCTAAGTGTGGCCCGACCAAAATCCTTTATAAATCAAACAAAATTTATACCTCTCAGGATAAATCTCAATGTTCGGTTAACAGTTATAGTTGCCTTGCTGACCAGCAATGCTGCTTTTAATTTAATTTCTATATTAATTCAAGGGATGTGGGCTCCGCCGGCTAAGCCGGCATTTATTGCCCATCCCTAATTGCCCCTTAAGGTGGTGATGAGCTGCCTTCTTGAACTGCTGCAGTAATTGTGGTGTAGATAAACTCAGGGTGCTGTTAGGGAGGGAAGACTTTGGCCCAACGACAGTGAAGGAACAGCGATATATTTTCAAGTCAGGATGGCGTGACTTGGAGGGGAACTTCGAGGTTGTGGCGTTCCCATGTATCTGTTACCTTTGTCCTTCTAGATGGTAGTGGTCATGGGTTTGGAAGATACTGTCTAAAGAGCCTTGGTGAGTTCCTGCGGTGCATATTTTAGATGATATATACTGCTGCTACAGTGAGTCAGTGATGGAGGGAGTAAATCTTTATGCTAATCAAGCAGGCTGCTTTGTCCTGGATGGTATCACGCTTCTTGAGTGTTGTTGGAGCTGCACTCATCCAGGCTAGTAGGGAATAATATCATGGAGCAATGTTTAGATTCTCACTTGTGTTATGGGCCAGGGTTTAGAGAACCCCAAAGTGTATTATGGAGTTCACCAGACCCACAACTTTTAATAGATTGTGGTATGGGGAGTGTTTTGTTATGCTCTTGACGTAGCATAAGCTGTTTCCTTGATGTGCACTCTGACAAAGGAAGGTTCAGACTTGGAGATAGCTTTAACATGTTTATTAAACTATTAACGATTCTCCTACTTGGATTCAACGCTACTGTTAATCCTGTTATAGCTACTCAGACTGACGAACCAGTCTGCTACAATCCACGTGGTGGGTGTGATGTTCAATCAACCCTGTGTCTGTACTCACTGAGTGTCTCCACTGGAAAGAGGAAGATCATGTGTGCTGTGTCCTTATATATGGGTTGGTGTAATGCCCTCCTGTGGTTGTGTCACCTCTGTGTGTATCGTGAATGCCCATTGGTCGTGTCCTATCTTACTGGCCTATTGGTTAAATGTCTGTGTGTCATGTCTCTGGTGCTCCCTCTAGTGTCTAGCTAGTCTACGTGTATTTACATTAACCCCTTGTGTATTTACACTGATGCATATCACCACAGGGAGCACACGGCCCACTCTGCAGGTGTGGTACAGCAAAAATAGAAAAGTATTTTTTCAAGCAAAACGATGTTTATTCTATGAACTCAAGTTAACCATTTTAAAACAAACAGTGAACATCTTAGCAACTATTAATTCAAATACATCCCCCAAAGAGTACAACACTAAGTAATGCTTACGCTGTCCTTTTTACATCCAGAAGACTTACGATAAACATAACCTTTAACAGAAGCACATCAGGTTAAAGTCACTACTGAAAACATTTATAATTCTGAATTCACCAAATAATCAAGAGATAGTATTTTCATGGCAGAGAGATCAACAGTACACCTGCTCTGTATGACATCAGCTCCAACACTGAAAACGAAACTAAAACACACCCTGCAGCAAACAGCCCAAAATGAAAGTAAAAAGCTGACAGACAGCCCTGCTTTACCGACTCTCTGATATCACTGCAGTAGTAAACACCCATTTCTTAAAGGTACTCTAACTACAGATATTTGTATACACACCCATTGATAAACACCCATTTCTTAAAGGTACTCTCACATGACACCTCCCCCCAAGAAAAAAAAAACCCCATCAGCTTCAAGATGGTTTCATTTTTCACCTTTTCACGATCCTTTAAGAAATGCACACAGTAAATATACTTTTTTGTTTAAAAAAAAACAACACATGCAAACAGGTACAATAATATAGTCCATTTTTGTTCTTCTTCCTCCAACTGAAATCCTTTCTGATTGTCAGTCTCTTTGAACAAGGAGGTCTCTGCACGATCTATCCATTTCTCTACGCCTCGGCATTTTTGTATAAAGTCAGATACTTTAGTTCAATCTGATCACAGAGTCCCTTGTAATTTTCCAACACAGGAGCATTGGTTATCACAGCTTTCAGGCAGTCAAATGCCTGTTGAAAGTCCGCTGTCCACTGAAATTTTTGATGTTTCTTCAGCAAGTCAATCAGTGGAGTAATCATGCTACAAAACGTTTGCACAAATGTTCAATTAAATCCACTCATGCCAAGAAATTGCATTATTTCCCTTTTTCTCAAGGGTATCGGAAACTCCTCAAGGAAAGTGACTTGGGCTTTTCCAAATTCACTTTTGGCTAGGTTTATCACCAAACCCGCCTCCTGAAGTCAATCGAATAACTCGGCAGCACGGTAGCATTGTGGGTAGCACAATTGCTTCACAGCTCCAGGGTCCCAGGTTCGATTCCGGCTTGGGTCACTGTCTGTGCGGAGTCTGCACATCCTCCCCGTGTGTGCGTGGGTTTCCTCCGGGTGCTCTGGTTTCCTCCCACAGTCCAAAGATGTGCAGGTTAGGTGGATTGGCCATGATAAATTGCCCTTAGTGTCCAAAATTGCCCTTAGTGTTGGGTGGGGTTACTGGGATAGGGTGGAGGTGTTGACCTTGGGTAGGGTGCTCTTTCCAGGAGCCGGTGCAGACTCGATGGGCCGAATGGCCTCCTTCTGCACTGTAAATTCTATGAACTCCATCAGATGTGTCAAATATTCTGTCCATGTCCGGCTGAAAATTACCAGATCGTCGATGTATACCCCACAATTGGGTAATCCTGAAACGACTTTGTTAGTTAACCATTGAAATGTGGCTGGGGCGTTTTTCATGCCAAATGGCATAACTTTGAATTGGTGTATACCATCTGGAGTCACAAAAGCTGAAATCTCTTTCCCCCTTTCGGATAAAGCTATCTGCCAGTAACCTTTAAGTAAATCCAGTTTGGAAATAAAAGCTGATTGTCCCGCTTTCTCAATGCAATCCTCCAAACGTGGGATAGGATAAGAGTCTGTTCTTGTAACTGCATTAACCTTTCTATAGTCCACACACAACCATTGGGTACCGTCTGGTTTTGATACCATCAATATGAGTGAGCTCCATTGGCTGCAACCCACTTCAATTATGCCATTTATAAGCATACTCTCAATCACTTTGTTAACCTGTGCCAATTTTAAAGGGTTAAGTCTATATGGATGTTGTTTGATTGGAACAGCCTTTCCCACATCTACATCATGTATAGCCATTTTAGTACTTCCCAATTTATCTCCACAAATATGCCCATGTGACATCAATAACTCTTTCAGGTCAGTCCGTTTTTGCTCTGGAAGGTAACTCAACAATTTATCCCAATTTTTAAGAACATCCTCGTTTTCCAATTTAATTTGAGGTATGTCAAATACACAATCATCTGGATTTGGTTCGTCACTTTGAGTTAGAATCATTAAAACATCCTCCTTATTCTCTCCTTCCCTTTCAAAGTACCTTTTAAGCATAGTCACATGACACACTCGGTGAGTCTTCCTTCTATCTGGTGTTTTTAACACAGAATTCACCTCACTTCATTTCCTTTCAATCTGATAAGAACCACAAAACCGAGCTTTTAAAGGATTACCTACAACTGGTAACAACACTAAAACTTTATCTCCACTGGCAAAACTATGAACTTTGGATTTCTTGTGTAACATTTTGTGTAACTTTTAAATGTTGTCTAGCCAATTCACCTGCTCTATTTAATCGTTCCCTAAAATTTGACACGTAATCCAATAATGTAAGTTCTGATTTCTCACTCACCAATTTTTCCTTAATCAATTTAAGTGGTCCTCTTACCTCATGACCAAAAATTAATTCAAAAGGACTAAATTTGGTTGACTCATTTGGTGCATCCCTCATTGCAAACAGTACGAATGGAATTCCTTTATCCCAATCCTCTGGATAATCGTGACAATAAGCCCTCAACATTGTCTTTAATGTCTGATGCCACCTTTCTAACGCTCCCTGCGATTCTGGATGGTATGCAGTTGATTTAAATTGTTTTATTCCTAAGCTATCCATAACTTCTTTGAATAACCTTGAGGTAAAATTTGATCCTTGATCCGATTGTATTTCTGTGGGTAGTTCATATCTAGTAAAGAATTTAAGTAACTCCTCCACAATCTTTTTAGCTGTAATATTACATACTGGAATGACCTCTGGAAACCTAGTAGATACATCCATTATCGTCAAAAGATATTGATTCCCACTTTTTGTTTTAGGAAGCAGTCCTACTCAATCAATTAGGACCCTTGTAAAAGGTTCCTCAAATGCTGGAATGGGTATTAAGGGCGCTGGTTTTAGCACTGCTTGAGGTTTCCCTGTCGCTTGACATGCGTGACATGATTGACAAAATTTAACTACATCTTTATGTAGTCCAGGCCAATAAAAATTTTCGAATTTTAGCTTGAGTTTTCCTTATTCCCAAATGACCTCCCACTGGTACCTCATGTGCAACTCGCAACACCTCCTTTCTATATCGTACTGGCAATACTACTTGATGAACTTCTGCCCACTTTTCATCCGCCTACATATGTAAAAGTCTCAATTTTCTCATCAAGACATCACTTTTACGGTGAAATCACTCTGGTATCCACTCAGATTCCTCTTCCGTGTATGCTTTCTGTTGCAACTCCGACAATTTTCCTGAACTAAAAATATCTGCCTCTTCCTCCACCTGTTCTTGTTCTTTTTCAACCATCTGATCAAAAATCGTTTCTGATAATTGCACTTCAACTTCATCTTCACTCTTTGATTTCTCCTCTTGTCTGAATCTATGACTTTGCGACCTTGTTACTACATAATCCGGAAAAATCCCAGGATATTCGTCCTTCAACACTTCAGTTCTCTGATTTTCCACTAGCTTATCAACCACAGTAGGCATCACTCCCACCTGCGATCCAACTATATCATTGCCCAAGATTAACTGTAGTCCTGGACAAGATAGTTTCTCTATTACTCCTACTACCACTTCACCACTCTTCACTGGACTTTCCAACCTTACCTTATATAATGGAACGCTACTCTTCTCACCCTGAATTCCACATATTACCACCTTTTCTGGCAACATTCTTCCCAAACTACATAACTCCTCATCTCTTACCATTAAAGATTGACTAGCTCCCGTATCTCTTAAAATTGTGACTTCTTTACCCACACAAGTAAATTATTTAAAGAGATCTGGCATCTTGTTATCAATCACCTCTTGATCAGGCTGTACAGTCTTTTGCACATCCTTCGCTTCACTTGGGCTTTCCTTTACCACTTTAACAAACCCCACTATCTTATCCTGTTTTACCACATCAGCCTTCCCAGTGCTTTTCTTCAACTACCAACACTGTGACTTTACATGGCCTAGTTTATTACAGTGAAAACATTTGAAACTTTTCATGTCTCTTCCACCCTCCTGGATTTCTTTTTAAATCTGAGGTACATTCTCCTTATTATCTCCCATCAGATCACCTTTATCTTTACCACTTGAGTATTTCTCATGTCCCCAGTTTCTATCCCTCACAGGCTGAAACTGATGTCGGAAACCAAGCTTCGATTTATGAACTAATTCATAATCATCTGCCATTTCTGCTGCTAATCTCGCAGTTTTAACCCTCTGTTCTTCCACATGAGTTCTCACTACATCAGGAATTACATTTTGAAACTCCTCCAAAAGTATAATTTCGCTGAGAGCTTCATACGTTTGGTCTATTTTCAAAGCCCTTATCCACCTATCAAAATTACTCTGTTTGAGCCTTTCAAACTCCATGTATGTTTGACCAAATTCTTTCCTTAAATTTCTAAACCTTTGTCTGTAGGCTTCAGGCACTAGTTCATATGCACCTAAGATGGATTTTTTCACCTCCTCATACGTCCCAGATACCTCCTCCGGTAGTGATGCAAACACTTCACTAGCCCTACCTACCAGCTTTGTTTGAATCAGTAATACCCACATGTCCTGTGGCCATTTCATTTGTTTAGCTGCATTCTCAAATGAAATGAAAAAGGCTTCCAACTCCTTCTCATCAAACCTTGGCAATGCTTGGACATATTTAAATAGATCCCCACCAAGCCTTCGACTATGACACTCTTTCTCACTATCCTCATCACTATACTCCAACTGTACGTTTCCATTTACGTCTGCCAATTTTAACTGACTGTTATGTTTCATAGCCCTTCTCTGAAGTTCAAACTCTCTCTCTTTTTCCCTTTCCTCTCTATCTCTTTCTTTTTGTTCTGCTCGGGCTATTCTTTCTTTGTTTCTTTCTTCCCTCTCCTTTCCTTTTCCCCCGATCTGTATCTCCCTTTCTCTTTCTTTTTCTCTCATTGCATATTCAAGCTGCTTTAATTCTTTTTCATGTTCAAGTTGCTTAATCTGCAACTGGATTTTTGCCATTTCTAATGAGTCAGACTGTGTCTCAGGCAACTTTAAATGCTTAGCCACCGCCATAATTACCTCAGCTTTTCGTATTTTGTCAGGTAATGTAAACTGCAATGTTTTTGCCAAATCTAACAGTCTGCTTTTAATCTCTGTCCGTAAGGTACAGCGTGTGACTGTCTCCACCCTCAAAAACCTCAGAGCCTCTGAAAGAGCCATTGCCCACAACACACTCCCCACTTAAACTAGAATATCACACCTGAAAAGCAACTACAATATGCGCACCCCTCACTGTCTTTAAGTTCACTAAGCCAATCCAATAGATAGACATTTATCCCGGATGAGCCCCCAATTTGTTATGGGCCAGGGTTTAGAGAACCCCAAAGTGTATCATGGAGTTCACCTGACCCACAACTTTTAATAGATTGTGGTATGGGGAGCACACGGCCCACTCTACAGGTGTGGTACAGCAGAAATGGAAAAGTATTTTTTAAAGCAAAACAATGTTTATTCTATGAACTCAAGTTAACCTTTTTAAAACAAACAGTGAACATCTTAGCAACCATCAATTCAAATACAACCCCCAATGAGTACAACACTAAGTAATTCTTACGCTGTCCTTTTTACATCCAGAAGACCTACAAAAAACATAACATCAGGTTCAAGTCACTACTGAAACCATTTATAATTCTGAATTCACCAAATGATCAAGAGATAGTCTTTTCATGGCAGAGAGATCAACAGTACACCTGCTCTGTCTGACTTCAGCTCCAACACTGAAAACAAAACTAAAACACACCCTGCAGCCAACAGCCTAAAACGAAAGTAAAAAGCTGACAGACAGCCCTGCTCCACCCACTCTCTGACATCACTGCAGTAGTAAACACCCATTTCTTAAAGGTACTCTCGCTACAGATATTTATATACACACCCATTTATAAACATCCATTTCTTAAAGGTACTCTCACATGACACTTGTTGGAAATGTTCATTGCCTGGCACTTGTGTGCCACAAATGTTACTTGCCACTTGTCAGCCCAAACCTGGATATTGTCCAGGTTTTGTTGCATTTGGACATGGACTGCTTCAATATCTGAGGAGCGGCGAATGTAGTTGAACATTGTGAAACCATCAGCGAACATCTCCACTTCTGACCTTATGACGAATTGCAATTATTTTTGGTCTTGGCGAGGCCCACCCTGCCGAGGACACATGGGTCATTCCGTGCACCGGGGCGGATCTTTTGATCCCTCTCAATGACCCCACCATGGCCTCCACACACCCCTCCGCACTGTGCCCAATTTATCGCTTCCAGTGTCCTCGAACCCCATTCCCCCCCCCCCCTCACCACACCTCTTATGGGAAAGGCACCCCTGGGCCTGACCCATGGCATGGGCAACCTGGCACCTGGGCACATTGGCACTGCCAGCCTGGCACCCTGGGGGGTGTACCCTAGCAGTGCCAAGGTGCCAGGCTGGCAGTGCCATGGTGTCCAAGTGCCAGTAGGGGTGCCAGGATTCCACCCTGCCCAATGCCCAACCACCCGGGGGTCTCCAATGGCCTGGGAGACACCCCGAGGTGCTGTTAGAACTGGTCCATGTTTGTGACTAGTACTAATCAGCACCCTGGCAAGATCTCCCAGGCATGGTTGGCGATTCCAAGCCTTTGGGAGAATCCGACAAATGCCTAATGGCCCATGTAAACATGCATATCTGGATCTTGCCCAGTGAGAGCACGATCCAGATCATGACATCTCGTGAGACTCCGTTAAATCTCACAATAATAGGGCAGCACAGTGGCGCAGTGGTTAGCACTGCTGCCTCATGGCGCCGTGGCCCCAGGTTCGATCCCGGCTCTGGGTCACTGTCCGTGTGGAGTTTGCACATTCTCCCCGTGTTTGCATGGGTTTCGCCCCCACAACCCAAAGATGTGCATGGTAGGTGGATTGGCCATGCTAAATTGCCCCTTAATTGGAATAAATGAATAAATGTATTTTTTAAAAGTCTCACAATAATAATAATAATCTTTATTAGTGTCACAAGTAGGATTACATGAAGTTACTGTGAAAAAAATCCCCTAGTAGCCACATTCCGGGGCCCGTTCGGGCACACTGAGGGAGAATTCAGAATGTCGAATTGACCTAATAAGTACGTCTTCCGGGGCTTGTGGGAAGAAACCGGAGCGCCCGGAGGAAGATGTTTCAAGCGTTGCGAATGTCGCGAGAGGAGATTCAACGGCCTCATCCCAACTCCAAGTCGGGCACCACTAGGCCATTGAATCACATCCCCCAATTCAATTAGTGACAAATCAGAAGAGAGATAAAGAGGAAAGTAGCCGGTACAAACCCTTCAGGAAGGAAAGACTCACACAGATGAATACAAAAAGATGCAGAAGTGCATTAAAAGGGTAATATGTAAAGCAAGGAGAGACCTTAACAAGGAACATTGTAGCAGAAGCCAAGCATAACAGCAAAAATAAATCAGTACCACAACAATAAAAATAAATTTAAAAAAACAAACAATATGAATAAATCAGTTCCACAACAGCAATAGAGCAGTCTGAGGAGAAATGAAAACCTTAAAGATGCAAACTGGCTTGAAAATCAGGATGAGCACAAAATCGTAAATATTCTAATTGACTGCATGGTCCATTTACAAAGAGAGACATTAACAATATGGTAGCACAGTGGTTAACACAGTTGCTTCACAGCTCCAGGGTCCCAGGTTCGATTCCCGGCTTGGGTCACTGTCTGTGCGGAGTCTGCACATTCTCCCCGTGTCTGCGTGGGTTTCCTCCGGGTGCTCCGGTTTCATCCCACAGTCCAAAGATGTGCGGGTTAGGTGGATTGGCCATGATAAATTGCCCTGTAGTGTCCAAAAAAGGTTAAGTGGGGTTACGGGGATAGGGTGGAGATGTGAGCTTGAGTAGGGTTCTCTTTCCAAGGACCGGTGCAGATTTGATGGGCCGAATGGCCTCCTTCATCACTGTAAATTCTATGATTCTATGATAATACACCCACTCCAAACAAAGTTAAATAAATGGGGTTAACTTTGACCTGGAGGACAGAAAGGCGACATTGGCAACTGTATGGGCTGTATAAACAAAATCTGGAAGCTTCTCACATGAGGTTTTTGAGGGTAATCTGAGGCGATGGTGGTGCATCGGGAAAAAAATCGCTGACGTTACCCTTACCCTCCAGGATGCTGCTAGAAAAGCAGGCTGTCTAGGTTGAGGAGAATGAAGCATTGTAGTTCTTGATGTGGTCACGCCAACTCTGACAAGAGTTGACAGTTGTGTGTTAGATACCCTTCAGAGTTGAGGCAGCAAACGTGAGCATGTGCCAGCGGGGTTACGGGACTGCAGTACAATGATGGTTTTGCTGGGAATAAGGCAACGATATCTACAGGTGAGGAAGTGGTTAAACAAGATTGACACTGGTGGAGGTGGGTTGACAACCGGACCTAAGGCTGAGAAGTTAAATAGGTTTAAAGAGCCCGAGGAAGAGTTTTATTTTCCTATGAATGTAAGGTAATGGACTGCAGAACAGAATGTAGGTAGGGTGTGGATTTAAAAGGGGATGAGAGAATAGTGAGTGTTCAAGACCAGGGTGCGGGAAGCGCACGTGAGGTAGTAAGGTACAGGGGGGATGTGGAGGAGTTAAGGGTGAGATTGAGGAAGTGTGGGAGATTGGTGAATCAAAAGAACAGGGAACTACGAGAGTTGAAGTAGAAGTTGAGATCACCAAGATGGGACACTGCTCAGCGCAAGGGATAGGAATATTTGGGAGGAATTGTGGGCGGCACGGTGGCACAGCGGTTAGCACTGCTGCCTCGCACAGTGACGCAGTGGTTCGCATTGCTGCCTCACGGCGCCGAGGTCCCAGGTTCGATCCCTGCTCTGGGTCACTGTCCGTGTGGAGTTTGCACATTCTCCCCATGTTTGCGTGGGTTTCACCCCCACAACACAAAGATGTGCAGGGTAGGTGGATTGGCCACGCTAAATTGCACCTTAATTGGAAAAAATTAATTGGGTACTCTAAATTTTTTTTTTTTAAAAAGCACTGCTGCCTCACAGCGTCGAGGCCCCAGGTCCGATCCCAGCCCCGGGTCACTGTCCGTGTGGAGTTTGCACATTCTCCCCGTGTCTGTGGGTCTCACCGCCACAACCCAAAGATGTGCAGGCTAGGTGGATTGGCCACGCTAAATTGCCCCTTAATTGGAAAGAAATAATTGGGTACTCTAAATTTATTTTTTTAAAACTATTTTGAAGGAATTGTGTGAGTGACTTAAGAATAGCAACCAGCAAGTGATTTAAATAGACCACTGATCTCTCCCATACTGCTTCTCCATGAACTGTTTTCCAGTCGGAATACAATTAACAGCGGAGAAGGAAGTGGGCCTAAAATAAACTTCACCAAGGAAGCTGTGCCCCAACATTCAAATCTGTTCAATAATTAAGACATCTGAATTTGTTTGAGTACTGGGAATATCCGGTGGATTTAGCCTCCTTCTCAGCTTGAAAGGAATCATAACTTGACTGATGGGGTCCTTTATTCTCAGATAATATGTATGCAATTGTCTGAAAATGACGCGCCACAGGCACAATGAATTATCCTGTGTGAGATAGGATGTGTGCTTAAACAAGAAACCCGGCATGACCTCAGACAGAAAATGAGAAATTAAGAATGAGCGTTCGATGGAATTAGCCCCGCCTTAGGGAATCACAGACACATTGAACAGCTTTGCCTGAGCAAACACAGACGCACCTAAGTGACCCAAAATTATTCTCAGAAAGCATTATTGGAAACAGCAACAAATGGGAGAAATGTGCAGTGCATACTGACTGGTTCAATCTGATTCTCCTCAACTATTACTCCCAAGTCCCAAACCAATTTTTCTTTCACTTGTTGTTCCCCTTCATGACTGTGCTAATTTCAGATTTTCTCATTGTACCCTCTTTGCCGTTTTTATTGATTTTACTCTCAATGTTTCTTAATATCAATAAACTCCAGTGAAAATTACACCAGTTAAAACCAGTATTTGGTCACAGCTGATGCTTCCAATGAAGCCATTGTGATTTAATAGTGCTAAATATTTAATAGTCACTGATCAGCTGATACACATGTTCAGCCTGACTGTCTCCTCCACGGCTATGGTCGCAGCCTTGGCGAGGGAGCAAGCAGCATCCGCTGACACACTTCAGGCCTTCCGTGACCAGTGGCACCACAGGGGCTGGAGGTCCCCGAAACTACATTTGGATTTAGTTAGTTAAGTTTTATTGGGAATTTTGTTCCGTTTCAGTGCCCCTTGAAGGGATATCACTTTAATTTGTTTTATTCATTTTTCCACCTGTTTATTGTGTTTGAAAGAGTGTAAAGAGAAACTCCTTCAGGGGTGTACTTTTGCCTTTGTTGGGTGTAGGAGTGTATACAATGGAGTCTTGAGGACTGCAAATTCTGCAGTGCTTGATGTCCAGCCATATGGCATTATCACCTACTGCTTTGTCCTGGACATTATCTCTTTCTGCATCTTCCTGGTGGATTCGCTCAAATGATAGGGCCAGGCACCTCCACCTTTGGGGCGTAACAGGGACACGCACCCAATGTTCCCGTTATCAAAGCAGCACCGTGACACTTCAATCCAGAGTACTACTACCCAGTCAGGCTGAAGATCAGGAATAACTTGTTACCAGATTTCCATTGTATGTCAGGAGACAAGAGACCTTGATAGGAATCGACTATTTCCTGATAGATCTGATAGGTAAAATAAGGCTATTTAGTGTAAATATTAAGCCCCAGTTTTAATACCCATTTTAAATTGAGGATTTCAGCACTCATAACCTCAGGTCATGATAAAACACATAGCTTCAACAGAGACACAAAAAGCCTGACACATGCATAAACTCATTGGAGATTAAAACAACATTTTTACTAAGTAAAGATGAAAAAGCTATTGTTCTAACAAACATATTTTCAAAGACAGTTTGACATTAAAACATAAGCTGTGCCAGTAATCTGATCAAGGACGAAGCAGGCACCATAGCAACATGAAGGCACTTTTGTTCATAATGTGGATAAAGCGAAGTCAGCAAAAACCCAGTAGAAACTAGTCTTGATAATAGCACAGAATCGCATTCCATAACATACACAAATATTCAAACATGAAACATTCAGAACTTATGTTGCACATTGAGGATTGACAGCTAACCGTCGAATCAAATACATTTGATTCTAACCCAAACCAATTAGGACGACATAGAGGTGTAGATAGATGGCACAAGACAGATAGGATTTCCTATAAACATGATGGTCCTTACGGCCATCTTTATCCAGGATCATTCTATACTTTGATCTAAACTATTCGCTATCCCTATTTTTCATATTTTCACTTTTTCATTCTAACTCTTGAAGCAAATGCAAGCTGTTTTGCCGTAAGCAAGAAACCATTTCTGTATTATTTTGAAAGTTAAATTGTGTACAAGTTACTTCTCTTCAAGTCCTTTTGCTAGCCGGACTTTATTGAGAATAGATTTAAGTTTCTCCGAATTGTAATCAAATAGAGACAATAAAGATTCTTGCTTGCATCCGAGAAGTTTAACTCAAATTTCTACTGAGTTTTAGTGTCGCAAGACCTCACTAATTCTGCATGGTAGATCTCATCAGACCTCATCCCACATTGACAGGCAAGTCGGACAAATGTAAGTCTTCAAGTTCCTTCTTGGTGAGGCCCACATTTGGCCGAGAGTAGCACCTACACCAGCTCTCTCTCTACATACGGCTGGGCCTATCAGGGTTACACCGAGTGGAATTCTCAGGATGGTGTTGGAATACACTCAGATGCACCAGCAACCTGCTCCTGGGACGTAAAAAAAAATACCACAGGCCTTCCCCAGCCAGGTCTGGATCACCATTCCCTGAGGGAATCAGGTAGAATCTCAGCTGAACAGGGTTAAGCTCTATTTCCAGGCCCTTTGCAATAGAATCTATAACCAACCCCACCTCCCCCCACATCCAGGCATTGAATTTCTTTTTTTTAATATATATATAAAATTTTTAATAAATTTAGAGTACTCAATTTTTTTTTCTAATTAAGAGGCAATTTAGTGGCCAATCCACCTAGCCTGCATATCTTTGGATTGTGAGGGTGAGACCCCCGCAAACACGGGGAGAATGTGCAACGGCATGAAATTTCTAGGCTATTTTAAATCCATGTTCCTATTAACTTGAATATATCGCAAGTTTCTAATACAAATTGATCTTTCAACTCTGATTTGGAATCATTCTGCATGTCCAGCAACTAAATACAGCTCTATGCAAACATCTAGGGCGAGATTCTCCACTCCCGCGCCGGTTGGGAGAATCGCCTGGGCCGCCAATATTTCCCGGGACGCTGGTCCGTCGCCCTCCCGCGATTCTCCCAAGTGGCGGGAACGGCCCCGTCAAGTTCCGCGGGCCGCAGGCCGGAGACACCCAAAATGGCGATTCTCTGGCACCCCCGCTATTCTCAGGCCCGGATCGGCCGAGCGGGCAGGCCAAAACGCCGGGTACCCCCCAGCGCTGTCCACACCTGGTCGCTGCCGCCGGGAACAGCGCGGGACTGCTGGGGGGGGTGGCCTGCGGGGGGGGGGGGGGTGATCCTGCACCGGGGGTACCTCAACTGTGGCGTGGCCCGCGATCGGTGCCCACCGATCATCGGGCCGTCCTCTCTGAAGGAGGACCTCCTTCCTTCCGCGGCTCCGCAAGATCCGTCCGCCATCTTCTTGCGGGGCGGACTCAGAGAGGACGGCAACCACACATGCGCGGGTGATGTCAGTTATGCGGCGCCGGCCGCGTCATCTATGCGGCGCCGCCTTTACGCGGCGACAAGGCCTGGCTCGTGTAGATGAAGCGGCCCCGATCCTAGCCCATTGTTGGGGCCTGAATCGGTCGGGATCGAGGCCGTTTCGCGCCGTCGTGAACCTCGACGGCGTTCACGGCGGCGTGGGTACTTCGGCGCGGGAGTGGAGAATCCCGCCCCTAGGCTATCTCTTGCCTGGGCTTTGAGGACCGAGTTGCTAGGGGTCAGAATTCATATGTGGCCCTGGAGTTGCAGGCTAAACATTCAGGGCCTGGAGAAACTTCCAACAGCAGATTGATGATTCAGTGGGTGGATCCATGGCCAAACGTGCACCACGGGCATACAGACCCGCACAGTTCCACTGCTGAGTTATATGATCCCAGCTGGGCAGTGGTTTTCTTCAGAGTGCCCCTAGGTTAGCCACAATAATGAGCCACAATACCCGCCTCCGCTCGGAATTGGGTAAGGATTGTGCTCAGCTGCCTTACCTTCCACAGTTAAATTGTCTGCAAGAACTCAGTGCCAAGGCTGACATTAGAAGTGAGGCCACTAGGGGCAGGCCCTGCAGATTTGTGTGAACTCCTGCAAGCATCAGGGGCGAGATTCTCCCAAAACGGCGCGATATCCGCCGACTGGCGCCCAAAACGGCGCCAATCAGACGGGCATCGCGCCGCCCCAAAGGTGCGGAATGCTCCGCATCTTTGGGGGCCGAGCCCCAACATTGAGGGGCTAGGCCGGCGCCGGAGGAATTTCCGCCCCGCCAGCTGGCGGAAACGGCCTTTGTTGCCCCGCCAGCTGGCGCGGAAATGACAACCCCGGGCGGCGCATGCGCGGGAGCGTCAGCGGCCGCTGACAGTTTCCCACGCATGCGCAGTGGAGGGAGTCTCTTCCGCCTCCGCCATGGTGGAGACCGTGGCGGAGGCGGAAGGGAAAGAGTGCCCCCACGGCACAGGCCCGCCCGCGGATCGGTGGGCCCCGATCGCGGCCAGGCCACCGTGGGGGCACCCCCCGGGGCCAGATCGCCCCGTGCCCCCCCCAGGACCCCGGAGCCCGCCCACGTCGCCTTGTCCCGCTGTTCAAAAGGTGGTTTAATCCACACCGGCGGGACAGGCAATTTATCGGCGGGACTTCGGCCCATCCGGGCCGGAGAATCGAGCGGGGGGGCCCGCCAACCGGCGCAGCGCGATTCCCGCCCCCGCCGAATCTCCGGTGCCGGAGACTTCGGCAACCAGCGGGGGCGGGATTCACGCCAGCCCCCTGCGATTCTCCGACCCGGCGGGGGGTCGGAGAATGACGCCCCAGAACTTTCAAAAAAGCGCGAGAAAGGGTTAGCACAGTTCATTCACCTGAGGTAGGAGCTGTGCTCCAAAAGCTAGTGATTTGAAACAAATCTGTTGGACTTTAACCTGGTGTTGTAAGACTTCTTACTGTGCTCACCCCAATCCAACACCGGCATCTCCACATCATGGCTACCATTGAGAGAGGGTTAGAGGAGGAGCTGATGAAAATCTGGGCAGCCATTAAGTCTGATTAACAACTCTTAGAATCTGTTCACAAAAACACAAGTAAATTAAATCACTGCGGGCAGTTCTTGCTGTTCCCATTCAATGCCATTCAATTAGGCCTCGTGGTCAGTAATACTGGTTTCACCAATTACCGAGCGCAGGAATTTTCTGAACTATGACATGTTTGGCTCTGGCATTGGTTACACTTTGGATAAAAGGAGCCAACTTGATCACTCTTTGCAGCCTGAACCTTTCAGTCATTCTGTTAATCTTTTTAATCAGAGAAACAGCAATGCGGAGGTATTTTCCAGGATAATATTTCACCCAGTTTTGAAGTAAGTTTGGCAGCGAAAGCAATGTTGCAGGAGCAGGATTTATATTTGCATCAGAGTAAATATTTAGTGAATTGGAATCGTTCAGGTCTGCATCTCTGAATATCTTTTGAGTATTATCAGACCCCGTAGAAATAAATTGGGTTTTTAAAGAGCATCCATAGCGGTTTAAAGCAACTTTGCTCTTTTGCAGGAACCAATATCAACAGCAAAACAAATTGGATGAATGATGTCAACACATCCTATTGCTTAGGAGTCTTGGCACAAAAACATTTACATTAGATGTCTCAGTATTGTGCACCTGAATGTAAAATTTTCCATAACTTTGCCAGAGGATGATGGGGATGTTTGAGGAGGCGATAGGGAAGGGGGTGTTACCACAAACTTTGGGGCAGGCATCGATTTCCCTGTTGCCTAAAAGAGATAAGGATCCAACAGAATGTGGGTTGTATAGGCCCATAACACTATAGGCCCACGTATAATGGACGCAAAGATATTGGCAAAGGTACTGGCAGGTAGGATGGAGGAGTGCCTCCCGAACATAGAACATAGAACATAACAGCGCAGTACAGGCCCTTCGGCCCTCAATGTTGCGCCGACCTGTGAAACCACTCTAAAGCCCATCTACACTATTCCCTTATCGTCCATATGTCTATCCAATGACCATTTGAATACCCTTAGTGTTGGCGAGTCCACTACTGTTGCAGGCAGGGAATTCCACACCCTTACTACTCTCCGAGTAAAGAACCTACCTCTGACATCTGTCTTATATCTATCACCTCTCAGTTTAAAGCTATGTCCCCTCGTGCTAGACATCACCATCCGAGGAAAAAGGCTCTCACTGTCCACCCACTGTCCAGGTGATAGGTGAAGGTCAGACGGGGTTTGTGAGAGGGAGGCAGCTCTTTTAGAACATTAGGAGGGTATTGAACGTGGTTCTGGTACCAGTGGAGGGAAAGGAAACAGAGGTGGTTGTGGCATTGAACGGCGATAAAGTATTTGACCGAGTACAATGGGGGTACTTGATGGCAGTTCTAGAGCGGTTTGGGATTGGACCGAGATTTGTGTACTGGGTAAAGCTACTGTATAAGGAGCCGAGGGCGACTGTCTGCAAAAATAACATCAGCTCGGAATACCTTTCTCTCCACTGTGGGACTAGGCAGGGATGGTCTATGTCCCCTCTGCTCTTTGCACTCGCAATTGATCCATTGGCCATCGTGTTAAGAGTTTGGGGGTAGGGAAAGGGATCATGCGGGGGCGGGGGGGGGGGGGGGGGGAGCGGATAGAGCATAGGGTGTCCTTATATGCCGATGACGTTATTATACATGTCAGAATCAAGTGTGTCAATAGGGGGAATAATGGAGCTGCTTGTATATTTGGGTCTTTCTCGGGGTACAAATTAAATCTAGACAAGAATGAATATTTTGTGCTGTCTCGGCCCGGAGTGGGGGGGGGGGGGTGCTGCCATTCCTTAGGGCAGGGACTCACTTTAGATACCTGGAGGTGCAGGTTGCTTGGGATTGGGGGGCGGGGGGCTCCGTAGCTACAACATTTCCTTAGTGTTGGGTGGGCTTACTGGGCTATGGGGATAGGGTGGAGGTGTGGACCTTGGGTAGGGTGCTCTTTCCAAGAGCTGGTGCAGACTCGATGGGCCGAATGGCCTCCTTCTGCACTGTAAATTCTATGAAATTTCTAGTTTGGCGGGGAGGGTGAAAGCTGATTTGGTAAGGTGGGATGGTCTCAAGGGACCAGCAGAAGAAGCTCCTGGAGAAGGTGGAGGACCTAGGAAATAGGTCCCGCCGGCAGAACCCAAGAATCGTCGGGCTCCCGGAGGGGTCCGAAGGAATGGACACTGGGGCATATATCGCAGACATGTTTGTGAAGCTGCTGGGGGATGGGGCATTCTCCCGGCCCTTGGAGATGGATAGGGCTCACAAAGCACTCGCAAGGAAGCCGCGAATGGGAGACCCCCCTAGGGCAATGGTAGTGAGATTCCACAGGTTCTCGGATAAGGAGCGCATTCTACAGTGGGCCAAGTAGACACGGAGCTGTAAATGGAACAATAGCATCCTGCGGGTTTACCAAGACCTGAGTGTGAAGGTGGCCAGGCGGAGAGCAGGCTTCAACCAGATCAGGTCGATCTTTTTTAAGAAAAAGGTGAAGTTTGGACTGTTATACCCAGCCCGTCTCTGGGTCACGCATGAGGATCAGCACTACTACTTCGAGTCGCCTGAGAACGCGTTGGACTTTGCGAAAAACAAAGGGCTGGTGATGGATTAAGAACTTTTGAACTTGGCTGCAACGTTCATGTTTTTGTTTTTGTTTCTCTGTTTTTGTAAAAGGTTTCTCGTTTTGCGTTTCATGGAAGATGATTGCGATGCGGTTTGCATTGATTTGGAACCAGTGGTAGAGCTGAGTGAGTCACGGTTTTCATTTCCACTGAAGGGGGATGGAGGTTTGTTTGTTTTGATCTTGGTGTTTTTTCTGTTGGGCAATTGTGTGGGGATTGTTTGCTGTTGGAGTTTATTTGTATGAGTGGGGGGGAACAATAGGTGGGAGACTATCTGGCACCGGGGGTGGGAGCCACCAAGCTAGCTGGGCGAGCTAGCTTTCGGAAGTGCAGTTGGGGGGGTGCATATGTTTGGTTTAGTAAAGGGGTTGGGTTACAGGGTATTGTTACTAAGGGGGGTAGGGGAGGCGAATGTTCTGCTGATGAGGGAGGGACTTGGGCTGAGGGACAGAGAGGGAGGTTGGGGGCGGAGGCTGCCTGGGGATGGACGGGTGGAGGCGCGGAGCACGGGCTGGAGGAGGGCCTAAAAAAGGGGATGGCTGATCGGCGGAGGGAGGGGGGCAATGAGCCCCCCAACTAGGCTGATCAACTGGAATGTTCGAGGGTTAAATGGGCCGGTCAAAAGTGCACATGTGTTCGCGCATCTTACGGGATTGAAGGCGGACGTGATAATGTTGCAGGATATGCACCTTAGAGTAACGGACCAGGTTAGACTGAGGAAAAGCTGGGTCAGTCAGGTCTTTCACTCGGGATTAGATTCAAAGACTAGAGGGGTCGCGATCCTGATCAATAAGCAGGTGGTGTTTGAGGCGGGTAGAATAGTCTCGGACATGGGAGGTCGGAACATTATGGTCAGTGGGAAGCTAGAGGGGGTGCAGGTGGTATTAGTAAATGTGTATGCTCCAAATTGGGATGATGTTGAGTTTATAAAGAGGATGCTGGGGAAGATACCGGACCTGGACTCGCACAAGTTGGTCATGGGAGGGGACTTCAACACAGTTATGGACCCTGGCTTGGACCAGTCAAGCTCGAAAACGGGCAGGGTGCCAGCAATGGCAAAGGAACTAAAAGGGTTCATGGAGCTGATGGGGGGATGGATCCATGAAGGTTTGGGCAGCTGAGGGTGAAGGAGTTCTCCTGCTACTCACACGTGCATAAAGTGTACTCCTGGATTGATTTCTTTATTTTGAGCAGGGCCTTTCTGGCTGGGGTGGTGGACATGGGGTACTCAGCGATTACAATCTCAGACCATGCTCCGCAGTGGGTTGACCTGCAGGTTAGTAAAGACAGTAACCAGCGCCCGCGCTGGAGGTTGGATGTGGGACTTTTGGCGGATGAAGGGGTGTGCGAGTGGCTGAGGAAATGTATTCAGAGCTACCTGCAGGTCAATGACACGGGGGAAATTTCAGCAGCGGTGGTGTGGGAAGCACTGAAGGTGGTGGTCAGAGGGGAGCTGATCTCGATCCGGGCCCATAGGGAGAAGGTGGACAGGGCAGAGACGCACCGACTGGTAAAGGAGATACTACAGATTGATAGGAGGTATGCGGAGACCCCAGAGGCAGGGCTTTTAAGGGAACAGCGGAGGTTACAGGCGGAGTTTAGCTTGCTGACCACAGGGAGGGCGGTGGAGCAGCTGAGAAAGGCTAGGGGGGCGATCTATGAACGTGGAGAAAAGGCCAGCATAATGCTTGCACAGCAGCTTAGGAAGAGGGAGGCAGCTAGGGAGATAGGGAAAGTAAAGTACGGGGCTGGAGGGGATGAGGCACTTCTTGGAGGGGCTGAATTTCCCAAAGGCGGATGGGGAGCGGGTAGAAGGGCTGGGGGCCCCGATCAGGTTGGAAGAGATAGTGGATTGTCTGAAGGGCATGTAGTCGGGTAAAGCCCTGGGGCCGGACGGGTACCCAGTGGAGTTCTATAAAATGTTCTCTGGGATATTGGGGCCGGTGTTGATGAGGATGTTCAATGAGGCAAGAGAAAGAGGGGTGTTGCCCCCGATGATGTCAGAGGCAATGATTTCGCTGATTCTTAAGCAGGACAAGAATCCGGAGCTGTGTGGGTCCGACAGGACGATCTCCCTGTTCAATGTAGATGCCAAGTTGCTGGCCAAAATCTTGTCCTCCAGGATTGAGGATTGTGTTCCGGACGTTATTGGGGAGGACCAGACGGGGTTTGTTAAGGGCAGGCAGTTGGTGGCCAATGTAAGAAGGCTGTTAAATGTGATCATGATGCCTCCGGAAGGTAGGGAGGTGGAGGTAGTGATCGCAATAGATGCAGAAAAAGCTTTTGATCGGGTAGAATGGGACTATCTGTGGGAGATACTGGAACGGTTTGGATGTGGGCGGGGCTTTATTGACTGGGTCAGGTTACTGTATCAGGCTCCTGTGGCAAATGTACGGATGAATAGGACAACATTGAACTATTTTAGACTGCACCGGGGGACGAGACAGGGATGCCCCTCTCCCCACTGTTGTTGCGCTGGCTATAGAGCCGTTGGCAATTACTCCGTGAGCCTCGAGGGGCTGGAGAGGACTGCTCTGGGGGGGGCGGGTCGAGCACAGGGTTTCGCTCTATGCGGATTACCTGTTTCTGAACGTTTCAGACCCAATAGAGGGGATGGAAGAAATCATGAGGGCTCTCGGGGAATTTGGTCAGTTTTTGGGGTATAAGCTTGATATGGGAAAGAGTGAGATGTTTGAGGTCCAGGCGACGGACAGGAGAGGCAACTGGGAGAGCTGCTGTTTAGGTTAGTAGAGGGAAGCTTTAGGTACCTCAGCATCCAAGTGGCGCGGGAATGGGACCGGCTGCATAAATTGAATCTGGCCCTGCTGGTGGACCAAATGAAGGATGATTTTCGGAGATGGGATGCGCTTCCGTTGTCTCTGGCTGGGAGGGTGCAAACGGTAAAGATGACGGTCCTCCCGAGATTCCTATTTGTATTTCAGTGTCTCCCCATCTTTATTCCGCGGTCCTTTTTTAAGCGGGTCAACAGAGTGATCATTGGCTTCGTCTGGGTGGGCAAGACCCCAGACGAGTAAGGAAGGTAATGCTTGAGCTGAGTCCGGGAGAGGGCGGGCTGGCACTGCCAAATTTTAGCAACTATTACTGGGCGGCTAATATAGCCATGATCAGGAAGTGGGTGGTGGGGGAGGGGTCGGCATGGGAGGGTATGGAGGTGGCTTCATGTAAGGGCGCCAGTCTGGGGGCGTTGGTAACTGCGCCTCTGCCGTTCCCGCCGGCACGGTTCTCCACCAGTCCAGTATGGTGGCGGCCCTGAGAGTTTGGGGCCAATGGAGGAGGCATGTGGGAGCAGTGGGAGCATCGGTCTGGGCCCCAATCTGTGATAATCACCGGTTTTCCCCGGGGAGTATGGACGGGGTGGTTCTGGTTATGGCGGAGAGCGGGGATTGAGAGGATGGGGGATATGTTTATAGAGGGAAGCTTTCAGAGTATGAGGGCGCTGGAGGAGAAGTTTGGGTTGGTGAGGGGAAACAAATTCAGGTATCTGCAGGTGCGGGACTTCCTTCGTAAACAGGTGTCAACCTTCCAACTCCTACCACTAAGGGGGATCCAGGACAGGGTAGTTTCCAGAGGGTGGGTAGGAGAAGGGAGCGTCTCGGACATTTATAAGGAGCTTATGGGGTCAGAGGAGACACAGACCGAGTAGCTGAAGCGCAAGTGGGAGGAGGAGCTGGGAGGTGAGATAGAGGATGGTCTATGGGCGAACGCATTGAGTAGAGTCAACGCGTCCGCAACATGTGCCAGGCTAAGTCTGATCCAATTTAAGGTTGTTCACCGGGCTCACATGACAGGGGGTAGTGTCGGTAGTTTACGGGGCTATTTTGGAAGAGGAGAAGGCACTGCTGGAAGGGATCAAGGCAAAGTGGGAGGAAGAGTTGGGAGAGGATATGGAGGAGGGGTTCTAGTGTGAGATGCTCCGGAGAGTGAATGCCTCCACCTTGTGCACGAGGTTGGGGCTGATACAGCTGAAGGTGGTATATAGAGCGCACCTCACGAGGGCAAGGATGAGCCGGCTCTTTGAGGGGGTAGAAGATGTGTGTGAATGGTGCAGGGGGGGCCCCGCAAACTACATTTATATATTGGTCCTGTCCAAAGCTGGAGGATTACTGGAAGGAGGTTTTTAGGGTAACCTCTAAAGTGGTGCATGTGAAACTGGACCCTGGTCCTCGGGAGGCCATATTCGGGGTGTCGGACCAGCCGGAGTTGGAAACGGGCACGGAGGCAGATGTTGTAGCCTTACGCCTCGTTAATTGCCCGAAGGTGGATGCTGTTGGGATGGAGAGCATCTGCTGGAATTCTTGACTCTTGAGAAGGTCAAATTTGAACTGAGGGGAAGGATGGAGGGGTTCTACAATTCATGGGCGTTATTCATTGTGCACTTTCGAGAATTGGATTACATCGAACATTAGGGGGAGGGCTGGGAGTGTTGGGGGGAGGGGGGCTGTGTGTGTTAATGGTGACTATGGGTGATTCCTGATTCTTTTTTGTTATTTGTTTATGTTAACATGCGGGCTAATGTTTGGGGGTTTGGTGGGAGGATGAGATTGTTGTTATTGATATGGGGATTGACATTGCATTCGTAACTGATTATTGTTTATTGTTGGTAGGTGTAAACTTGGGAGAAAATGTAAAAAAGGAGAATAAAAATATATTTTTAAAAACGTTACCAGAGGATATTCTGTAACACTTGTTTCAGACACAGTTGTGACTCCCAGCAAATCATGTGATTACGCTCGAGGACAGCATTGTTTTGGGCTCAATACAGTAAACTTTTCTTTGGGCAGCACAATGGCACAGTGGTTAGCACTGCTGCCTCACAGCGCCAGGCACCCGGGCTCAATTCCAGCCTCGGGTAACTGGCGCTGTGGAATTAGTATGTTCTCCCCTTGTCTGCGTGGGTTTCCGCCAGGTGCTCCGGTTCCCTCCGATAGTCCAAAGATGTGCGTGTTAGGTGGATTGACCATGCTAAATTGCCCCTTCGTGTCCAGGGATGTTTAGGTTAGGTTAAGGAGTTATTGGGATAGAGCGGTAAGTCGGCTTGGGTGGTGCTGTTCAGAGTTTTGGTGCAGACGCGATGGGCCGAATTGCCTCCTTCTGTACTGTAAGGATTCTCTTCTATGATCATCTTGGGATATGGGTTCAAATTAGTCACGTAGAGAGATACTGTACATGAGCAGCAATCTAAGGATTATGCCAAGTAAAATCTCACTTAGTCTCATCTATTACAAAGAATTCCACTCAGGGACTCTTCAGAGAAAGTCTGACTGCAGTTCATGTGAAATATCACAATCCAGTAGTACAATTAAATGGAACTATGCAGAGCTTAAGGTTTCTCCAACTGAAACAGACATCCCACAAGACATTTCATTGCTATAGAAACAGGGGAAGCACAAAAGCCAGTTTGCAGTTGGCAGTGATATCTGTGTGGATTTCAGCATATGCACAGCATATGATTTAAATAGACTTGCATCATTCAGTGTTTTGAGATTTAGTTTGAAACATACATTCTTCCCAGGTCACCTGATGTGATGCTACAGTGCCCACAAGCAATGTGTTGTGTGATTTAATTTGGGGCAAATCTATCAACGAAAGAATTTCTTCATTAATGAAAATCATGGGCTGGACTCACCGTTTTTGGGATTATGTCCCCACACCATCGGGAAAACTGTGGGGCGGGATTCGATGACCCCCCCCCGCCAGGTCGGGGAATCGCCGGGGGCTGCCGTGAATCCTGCCCCCGTCGTATCCCGAGGTCTACGCCACCAGAGATTCGGCGGGGGCGGGAATTGCGCCGTGCCGGTCGGCGGGGGCGGGAATCGCACCGCGCCGGTCGGCGGGCCCACCCCCGCCGATTCTCCGGCCTGCGATGGGCCAAAGTCCCGCTGCTGGAATGCCTGTCCCGCCAGCGTGGATTAAACCACCTTTTGAACGACGGGACAAGGCGGCGCGGGCAGGCTCCGGGGTCCTGGTGAGGGCGCGGGGTGATCTGGCCCCGAAGGGTGCCCCCACGGTGGCCTGGCTCCCGATCGGGGCCCACCGATCTGCGGGCAGGCCTGTGCCGTGGGGGCACTCTTTTTCTTCAACCTTCGCATGGTCTTCATTATGGCAGAGGCGGAAGAGACCCCTTCCCCTGCCCATGCGTGGGGATGACGTCAGCAGCTGTTGACGCTTCCGCACATGCGCCGACCCGAGTCGCCAGGCGAAGACCTTTCGGCCCTGGCTGGCGTGGCACCAAAGGCCTTTCCCGCCAGCCGGTGGAGCGGAAACCGCTCCAGCACGGGCCTAGCCGCTCAAGGTGAGGAATTGGCCCCTAAAGGTGCGGAGACTTCCTCACCTTTGGGGCGGTCCGACGCCGAAATGGTTCCCGCCACTCCATTACGCCGGAACCCCCCGCCCCGCCGGGTAGGGGAGAATCCCGCCCGTGGTCTCTGATGCCAGATAAACTGGCGCCATAAGGCCATCGATTCCCCGTTTTGCTGAGGGATAGCAGGCAGCTATCGTAGAGCTCGCAGTTCTAGCTGCCGATACGGTCCCCTGCACTTCCGGGTCAGAGGCCGCACATGCGCACGGCAGCAGCCTCCAGCGGCCGCGCCGTGCCCCATGGTGGTCCATGGCGGTCCATGACCTGGACTGGCAAAATGGTGCCCCGCATCGGCTGCTCGTGCCTCCTGGACCGCCCGCTCACATTGCCCCCAGCCCCGAATGAATCTAGGCCCATAATTCATCTTTAAAATTCCTGATCAGCTGGGAAGACAAACTCCTCAATGCAGCAGTCCCATTGAGGAACTATTATTAATTTTAATGCAATGTGCTGTATGATATCTGACCTCAGTTTGTTCTGCAATGATTGCAGTTGCTGAATTATAATAACTTGGAAAGAAGGCAGGAGCTTGGTAAAACATTTTGCTTCTTCGCTACCCTCTTCTAAAGTGGCTAGCTTGGACACGGGTCACGTTTCTCTGGTACTGATTTTTAACAATTTATTTCATGGGACATGGATGTCGCTGGCTAGGCCAGCAATTTTATTGCCCATCCATAATTACACTTGAGAAGGTGGTGGTGAGCTGCCTTCTTGAACCACTGCAGCCCATGTGCTGTTAGGGCGTTTCAGGATTTTGACCCAGTGACAGTGAAGGAATGGCGATATGCTTCCAGGTCAGGATGGTTTGTGACTTGGAGGAGAACTTGGTGGTGGTGATGTTCCCAGCTTTCTACTCCCTTTGTTTTTTTAAGTGGTAGGGATTGCGGGATTGGAAGGTGACAGAAACTGGAGTACAGTTCCCTTGGCAATAATGCAACTGGGCGTAAGGCTCTCCAGGTGTTAAAATGTACTTGGGTACAGCTCCCTGGGCACTGTGCCACACTGGATTGCAGCTGCCTTGGCACTGACATCCATGGGGAATGGCTGGCAGGGTACATCTTACCAGACTGATTCATGTTGGTATTCAATACACATGGCACTGACATGCAGAGGTATGATTCCAATGGGGGTAAACTAACTGGCGTACAAGGATTCATGCCAGAGGCACAGATCCCTGTGCATTAGGTAACTTACCTAATGCTGGTGTGTCAAAAGTGTGTCTCTCCGTTTGTTGACTCATGCTGGGGTACAGCTCCGCTGGTGTTGACATACACTACACCTCAGCACCCTGGATAATCCTAACATCCTGGGGGGTTACCATTGTCCAGAAATTGAATTCGCCAAATAAATACTGTGGCAACAAGAGCAGGTCAGAGTGTATCCTGCTGTGAGCAACTCACCTCCTCACTCCCCAAAGTCTGTCCACCATCTACATGGCACAAGCCAGGAGTGTGATGGAATACTCTCCACTTGCCTGGATGAGTGCCGCTCCAACAGCACTCAAGAAGCTCGACACCATCCAGGACAAAGCAGCCCTCTTAATTTGCACCCCTTCCACAAACATTCACTCCCCCAACCTAAGCACAGTAGCAGCAGTGTGTACCATCTGCGAGGTGCACTGCAAAAATCCACCAAGAATACTTAGGCAGCACCTTCCAAACCCACAATCTCTAGCATCTATCTTGCCGAGCCATTTGGAAATAGATCGTCATTCCTTCACTGTAGTTGGGTCAAAATCCTAGAACTCCCTCCCTAACGGGGCTGTTTAGCACAGGGCTAAATCGCTGGCTTTGGAAGCAGACCAAGGCAGTCCAGCAGCACGGCTCAATTCCCGTAACAGCCTCCCCGAACAGGCGCCGGAATGTGGTGACTAGGGGCTTTTCACAGTAACTTCATTTGAAGCCCACTTGTGACAATAAGCGATTTTCATTTCATTTCATTTCAACAGCACTGGGGGTGTACCAACACCACAAAGATTGCAGTGGTTCAAGAAGGCAGCTTATTACTACCTTCTCAAGGGCAATTGCGGAGGGCCAATGAATGCTGGCTTAGCTACAAGCACCCACATCCCGTAAATGAATTTTTAAAAATCCATTCCGTGTGCCTTTTCCACGAGGATCCCTGGAAAAAGAACCCCCTCACTATCCCAGGGAACTCTGAAACTAAATGGAGTGCTGCCCCACCAGGGTCTTCTTTGGAAGGCTCAGTTCCAAATGTGGTCAGAGCATTTACCCACTGACCATCAGGATATTAAAACATATTTGTTGGATGCGTTATTGTTGGCCAATAAATATTAAGAGAGAGTTGTCTGACTCTGGATTAGGATATGTTCCTCTGGGGTGAGACTGCGGGTAGACGCCCTCCTTCCAGCCTCCATCAATTTGCCACGAACCAGCCACTACAAAGTTGACTAGCAGCCTCATCAAAATGGCTCTTCTAAACCCTGGGACATATCTGGAAAGCAGTTCCCTATGGTGTCAGGAATTGAAGCTGATCCTCGTAATGTGCGGTAATAATGTTCTAGCCCACAAATGCTGAGGGCTCTGACAATAGCTCACAATTGCAGACCTTCCTTTTGGAATTAAACTCCTAAATACGTGACTTTGAACATATCGCTGTGCCCGGGCCAGCGAGCTGTTATTATCCCTGAAGATATTAACCAATTCCCAAAGGCTGCCCCGATTAACTTTCCACACTGAAAGCAGAATATTCTACAAAGTCATCAAATTGTGACATGAATAAAAGCTCATATATATATTTGATTGAAACACAGAATCAGACCTGATCTAACTCCGTCAGCAGTATTTCTGCAACCGTGGCCGAATAATTAAAATATGAAGCACGTTATAAATTTCTAACTTGATGGCAATTCCAGGCAAAATCCTTATCTGCTCAAAGAATGGAATGCTGGAACCCCCCTCCCTCCCCCAACCTAAAAAAACAGTCGCGGGCCTGTCAATTTAAAATGAAGATGCTGAGATTCAGAGTTGTTTCGTGAAGACACAAAGGGATATGGAGCCAAGGCAGGTAAATCAGTCTCAAGTGGGGTAAACGGCCTACTCCTACTCCCACATTCCAACGTTCCTATTGTACCCCAATAATTCCCATTAGTTCTACTGTAGAGGGCAGCACGATGGCACAGTGATTAGCATTGCTGCCTCACGGCGCCGCGGTCCCAGGTTTGATCCCGGCTCTGGGTCACTGTCCGTGTGGCATTTGCACATTCTCCCCGTGTTTGCATGGGTTTCGCCCCCACAACCCAAAGATGTGCAGGGTAGATGGATTGGCCATGCTAACTCGTTGGAGAGTTGGTGCAAACATGATGGGCCAAATGGCCTCCTTCTGCATCATCACAATTCTGTGATTCTCTAATTTCAATAATATTTCATTGGACCCAGCCTTCCACCCCTTGGTCCAATCCCTTCCTCGATCACTGACCCACCAGTCTTCACCCAACTTTCCAAATCCCCAAGATCACACCCAACCCTCCCCTCCACATCATACTGTACCCCTCACCCTCCCTGTGATCTCTAACCCAAGCAGCAGGAAGCCTACCTGCTCCTGGGATGCAGCTTCCTCTCCAGTCCAAAGGAGAGTTGAGCCTGTGAATCAGTCTGACTTCTGGCCAGGGAACTTATTTTTAAAACTTACAAGTGCCGCTGTGTTGAAATTCCTCAGGCCAGATTGTCCGTTTCTGAGGCTACGGGCTGAGGATCTGTGGCGCTTTGCGCGGGAAAAATCAGCGGTGCCCCCACACCGATGAGGGGCTAGCAGCCACGATGCGTAAAACCCCCAGCTGTAGAATGGGCGCGTCCGTGGCCGCACATGCGCATGCGACGACCTGCAGCGGTTGCGCCATAAAACACGGCACCGGCCGTGCACGGACCCGATCTGCTAGATAGTGCCCCCCCTCCAGTCCCCCCAGCCCTCGCGGAAGTACCCCCCTCCCACCCGACTGTGGCAGCGCTGGACACAGTCCGCAGCCGCAACGCCAGATTCCCGCACGGTTGAGACCATAAGTGAACCATGCCGTCGGGAACGTGGCCCTTCAGGGGCGGAGCATCGGGGGGAGGACCTTCAGGTGACGCGCTGAGGCCGTCCCATCTGCATGCGGCGCGTGCCGCGATCACGCTGTTTCAGAGGGGGCGGAGCATACGAAACCTGCGTCAAAAAGGCGCCACCCCCGATTTCAGCGTCAAAAGGGATTCTCTCCGCCTGATCACCGATTACGAAACTGGCGTTGGGGAACGGAGAATCACGCCCCACATTTTCTGGGGCTGACCAGAACCCCACCCAAACTGTTTGAATTGTCCCAGCGCAGTAAATATCAGGGCCAGAGAGTTTGTTTGGGAACATTGCCTTGTCTTGTTCAAGCTTAATAGCTTCTGTCGATATTACACAAAGGAAACACTTCACTGGCTCAGGTCACACATCGCACAAAGGAAGATGGCTGTGGTTGTTGGAGGTCAATCATTTGAACCCCAGGTTATCCGTGCAGTGATTTCTCAGCTACATAAATATTGTGGCTACAAAGCAGGCGAGAAGCTGAGAATTCTGCAGTGAGTGACTCTCCTCCTGATCCTCCGAAACCTATCCATAACCTACAAATCAAGAGTGCGATGGAACTGTCCACTTGCCTGGACAAGTGCAGCTCCACAACACTGAAGAAGCTCAACTGCATTTAGGACAAAGCTTGACTGGCATCCCATCCACCATCTTAAACAATCAGTCCCTCCAACATAGAATCATAGAATCTCTACAGTGCAAAAGGAGGCCACTCGGCCCATCGAGTCTGCACCCCACCTGCCCTATCCCCATAATCCCATCTAACCTTTGGACACTGCGGGGAAATTTAGCACGGCCAATCCTCCGAACCAGCACATCTTTGGACTGTGGGAGGAAACCGGAGCACCCGGAGGAAACCCAGGCAGACATGGGGAGAACGTGCAGACTCCACACAGACAGTCACCTGAGGCTGGAATTGAACCCAGATCCCTGGCGCTGTGAGGCACCTGTGCTGCCTCACTGACACACCGTGGCGGCAGTGTACCATTTACGAGATGTGTACAGGATTATTGGTCAGGTTTCCATCAACAGCTGCATACAGGGTCAGTTTGTGTGTGCATGAAATTTCAATGACAGGTAGTGGAAAACCAAGAAGATAATTACCTGAAAATTTGGTATTCAAATGGTTCCTTGAGTGATCTCAATACGAGCAATTAAGGGTACTCCACCATTCAATGGACTGTTATCTACACAGATACATTTTGATGAGCAGAGGCAGATTATTCATAGCAGCCTCCTCACTGCACTCTCCCAGATGATTGAGATGGCCCCAGCTGGCAGGTTCACATTCATGTCAGCATTCAGGACTCGTATCTTATGAACAAGTGTTTTAGGATGTGTATGTCTCTCTCTCTCTAACATACTGGTGATTAGCAATCCATTCTGCTGCCTTACGATAGCTGGAAGAATTAGATATACCTCAGTGTCTCAGAGAGCCAGGTTTTAATTGAATCCAGGGGGGAGTTCAGCATTCTTACAGATAATTTCTGTGAAGAGAATAGAAGGGCAGCACGATGGCACAGTGGTTAGCATTGCTCCTCACGGCACTGAGGTCCCAGGTTCGATCCCGGCTCTGGGTCACTGTCCGTGTGGAGTTTGCACATTCTCCCCGTGTTTGCGTGGGTTTCGCCCCCACAACCCAAAGGATGTACAGAGTAGGTGGATTGGCCACGCTAAATTGACCCTTAATTGGAAAAAATGAATTGGGGACTCAAAATTTTTAAAAAAGAGAATAGAATAATTATTTAGGGGGATTTTGAGTTTATTTGGGGAGATTTTGACTAGATTATAGTCAAAATTGCTTATGTAGTTTTTGCACTTATAAATCCATTTTCTGATTGATAGAATTGATGTAAAAAGGTAGGGCCAGAAGCAATGGGTGGCACGGTGACACAGTGGTTAGCACTGCTGCCTCGCAGCACTAGGGACCAGGGTTCAATTCCAGCCTCAGGTGACTGTCTGTGTGGCGTTTGCACTTTCTCGGGGCAGCACTGTAGCATGGTGGTTAGCACAATTGCTTCACATCTCCAGGGTCCCAGGTTCGATTCCCCGCTGGGTCACTGTCTGTGCGGAGTTTGCACATCCTCCCCGTGTGTGCGTGGGTTTCCTCCGGGTGCTCCGGTTTCCTCCCATAGTCCAAAGATGTGCAGGATAGGTGGATTGGCCATGCTAAATTACCCTTAGTGTCCAAAATTGCCCTTAGTGCTGGGTGGGGTTACTGGGTTATGGGGATGGGGTGGAGGTGTGGACTTGGGTAGGGTGCTCTTTCCAAGAGCCGGTGCAGACTCGATGGGCCGAATGGCCTCCTTCTGCACTGTAAATTCTGTGATAATCTATGCAATCTATGCTTCTCCCTGCGTCTCTGGGTGCTCTGATTTCCTCCTACAGTCCAAAGCTGTGCAGATTGGCCATGTTAAATTTCTCCTTAGTGTCTCGGATGTGTGCAGGTTGGGTGGGAGAGTTGGACTAGCCGGGTGCTCTCTCAGAGGGTTGGTGCAGACTCGATGGGCCGGGTGGACTCCTTCTGCACTGTAGGGATTCTATTCTATAATTCCATTCATGTCATTCAGATGAACCATTGAACTGAGGCTCCAGGTGCTCTCTCAAATAGTCGTTAAAGATCCTGTGACAGTATTCACCTGAGGAAGGAGCAGCGCTCCAAAAGCTAGTGACATCGAAACAAACCTGTTGGACTTTAACCTGGTGTTGTAAGACTTCTTACTGTGCTCACCCCAGTCCAACATCTCCACATCAGTATTTTGAAAAGCCTAGGATTTATCTCCAGTGTCCTGGCCATATTTATCCCTGACTCGACACCACTAAAAACAGACAATCTCCTCACATTGTTGTGGGATCTTTCTGTGCACAAATTGGCTGCCACCGTTGCCTAAGCTACACCAGTGACTACACTGGGAAAGGACTTCATTGGCTGTAAAAGTACGTTGGGGCTGCTTGAGGTCATAAAACGGCGCCAGACAAATGCAAATCTTTTGTTTTCATTGATAAAACTTTTCATAAACAATTGAACTTAACTCAATTTTCTTCACTTTTATTTAACTTTTGTCAAAATACACAGAATAAAATACTCAAAATGGAAAGATTTCAAAGAGATCATTGAAGGCAGGGAGGAGGTTCCGCCATCTCTGATTGAAGCAGTGGAACAAGGAGACCATTGACTAGCAGATTGCTGGGTACCATCATCAGCAGGATGAATGAAGCTTAATAAGATTGTGTGACAGAGAATTGGGGGCTCTGGTGGGGTGTGATCTGAGCCAGAATGATGGACAGTGATCTGATCTGGCAGCAGGAAACAGGTTTGCAGACCTCCCAATTGTTTGCACCATCCCCCTACTTTCCCCACCTCCCGAATCGTAAACGTTCCTCACAATAATCCATAGTAATCAGCAAAGCGACCTGCTCGCACTGTACCAAAACAGCTAATAATTTATCAGCCTACTGAGTCAAGGGGCTGATGTAAAAGTCGAGCCAGAATTGAAACACTTCACATGAATGAGCAACGGAAACCACTCGTCACTCGCCTCAAACTCCAGAGTGTTGCACAGCTCTTGCAGGAGAGTGAGAGCCTTGTTATCACTCCCAGCAAGGCCACTCACTGTTGAAGCTCTCAGAGATTCAGTGGGTGATAATATACTGCGCCCTGCGGCATCCAACCAACAACTCAAACTCTGGAGCAAAAACACAAGGGGCGATGTAAAGACTGCTGGCTTGATGCAGGTACCAGTTTGGAGGCGGGCGATAAGTTAATAATGTTGGCAAGCATTCATTGGTCAGCTTGGCGCTGGGATAGGAGAGTGTTGGGGATGATGGGTTTCATCCACAAGATGTTTAGTGGCATCCGGGTTGCTAGCTGGAGAAGAAACTATTGAATAAGTGGCAGTACAGAGCCTCAAATAGCAAAATGCTGGAAGAGGGCTGAGACAGGGAAAGGAATGGGTCAGAAAAGCAGATTCTGGACATGAAACAGTTCTTGAATCCTCATAAATGATGCTGAGGTAAAAAAAATGCGAGCATTTGGTGAGAAGTGGCTGTTGGAGAGGATAGTTTATGGTAAACAAGAGCTTGGAACTTTCCTGTTCTCTAGGAGATGAAACATAACAAATAGGAGCAGGAGGCGGCCATATAGTCCCTCAAGTCTGTTCCACCATTTAATAAGATCACTGCTGTTTCTCAACCACAATCCCACTTTTCCACTCAAACCCCAGAAATTATTCTGCTTCAAATTTATCTCCCCAGTTTGTGAATAAATCCTGATAGATTCCTCAAATTTTCTGGAGTTGATGTCCTGGGATGGGCAGGAAAGTCAACATGATTTTCAGGGTGGGTGGAGTTCAAGGTCAATGGGCAGCGGGAGGGCTGCAAATATGTGATCCTCTGCTGTTCTGCTCAGTAATTATCCGTGAGGAGCATGGCAAACTTGTGGTGGGGTAGGCGGAAGGTCGCCCGCTCTACCGTTACCTCATGGAGTGAAATGCCCTGGCGCCATGTTAAAGGGCACCCAAACAACTAATGACTCATTGCAGGCCAGGAGCTCTAAAGCTGTTCCTCAGGGGTCCGTGCAGGCACAGTATGTACTGGGAAAGCTGACAGGTGTGAAGCAACCACATCCTGGGACATATGAAGGTGCCTCTGGTATTGCCCTTTGCTCATTCCGAGATAAGAACATCGCCTGTGATACACCCATTGTCAGGACAGTGCTCACTGTTGCTGTGGACCCTGCTCGCCAGCATCTTGACCTTCTTGAGGCCCCGCTGCCTCTTGTTGCTGAGGCCCTTGCACCACCTAACCCTGGGCTGACCTGCGTTCAGCCTTCCTCCTCCTTGTCTGAATGAGAGCCAGTGTAAAGGCAGCGTTGTCTGCAGTTTGCAACATCAATGTCTCAGTGAATCTGTGAATGAACTGAAATTATAAATTTAGGAAGCATGTCCATTTCAGGTTTCCCCCCATCTCAAAGTCAGCAGGCAGGTGCTAAGCCGTTCACCTGGCCTCCGTCTAGACATGGCATCCCCACCCAACCCCTTCCAGGTAAAGGACATTCTGGAAGACCAGACATGGATGTTCCTCCGATCCATACATGACTGAGTATGGAGACATTGCTCTTTCACCAGTGTGATGAGAGCCACGTGCAAGAAGCCTCTCTCTGATGCTATTCTGCTTGTCTCCAATCCCGTTCAAACTCTATAGAGAGACCACTGCCTTAAACGCATTGAAAGACTAACCACATGAGCCCTTGTCAGGCATGGCCATTCACCCGGGATGTTGGAGGTTTGGATTTGCAAGTTGGCTACAATTCACCAGCTGTGCCCCTTGGAGGTTTTGCACCTCTGTCCCTTCCTGCAGCAATTCACCAGCTGTGCCCCTTGGAGGTATTCCACCTCCGTCCCACCCTCCCTCCCTGCCTCTGACTGCAGCCAATGGCAGATGACAGATAAACAGCAGCTCCACATTTGCCGAGATCTCAATGTGACGTGAGCCATGAGTTGGGAACAAACCTGCTGCAATGTGGGCTTCATCATAGAGAGGAGAACACAAGATAACGGGATGGTTGACATGCCTCTTAATTATTTGGGTGTCTCTTTAGTTGGCTAATTGTGTTGAACTCCACCCACCCGACAAGACCCTCCTCATGCCACAAGGGACCTCAGTGACTGACTAACTATTGTGGTCAGGGTCAGATTTGAAAAATGGTGCACATCACATTCCAGACTCACTCTATCACCTTCTCCCCTTAACCCGTGAACCACCAACTCCCCCCACAGTGTCCTTGACCCATCTAATATTACTATTCCTCCACCCTCTGTAACCTATGAGCCTCTCCCTCGAGTTGTACTCTTTTACAATTCACTTCCACATGCCTTCCCTCTCTCAGAGCTGACATCCATTCAGTTCCCCATGCCCATACCTGACCCTGCTCCTTCCCATTATCTGAGCCACCTATTGAGTCCTCCACGGCTCTGCCCCCACATGAGAGATTCATCTACCAAACTCTCACCCTGGACTTGCCACCTTACTGCATCTCACTTCCCCCTCTGGCTGCCACAGTTCCCTCCTATCAGCAGTACCATGCGTTCACCCCAATTAAGGGGCAATTTAGCGTGGCCAATCCAGCTAACCAGCACATCTTTCGGTTGTGGGGGTGAAACCTACGTAGACACGGGGAGAATGTGCAAACTCCACACGGACAGTGACCCAGGGCCGGGGTTGAACCCGGGTCCTCAGCGCCGTAGGCAGCAGTGCTAACCACTGCGCCACCATGCCGCCCTCACTCCCCCTTTTCCCTGGACACTATTTGTCGGAAATCCCGACCTGCTTTTAGCCCACCTTGAAAATTAGGAGAACAAAATTCCAACCGTTTATCTGGCCATTGAGAAACAGATTTTACACTTCCCGCCAAATGATGTGCCCCCCCCCCACCCCCCTGCATGTCACGATTCCCGCTGCAGCAGGTAGCAGGAGATTCCGCTCAATTTCACTTTCCGATAGGGATCTGGAGTAGTATGTGGGCTTGCTGAAGGAAATGGAACAACAGAATGCTTTAATTGGTCATACCATGTTTGCTAATGTGAGTTGTTATGTGCCAGGGTTTAGAGAACTCCAAAGTGTAGCATGGAGTTCACCTGACCCACAACTTTTAATAGATTGTGGTAAGGGGAGCACACGACCCACTCTACAGGTGTGGTACAGCAAAAATGGAAAAGTATTTTTAACAGCAAAACATTGTTTATTCTATGAACTCAAGTTAACCTTTTTAAAACATACAGTGAACATCATAGCTACCATCAATTCAAATACAACCCCCAAAGAATGCAACACTAAGTAATCCTTAATAACTTCCCAAACAACTTCCAGAAGACAGAAGAAACACCTTTTAACAGAAGCACATCAGGTTTACATTTACTACTGAAAATATTTATAATTCTGAATTCACCAAATGATCAAGAGATAGTCTTTTCATGGCAGAGAGATCAACAGTACACCTGCTCTGTCTGGCTTCAGCTCCAACACTGAAAACAAAACTAAAACACACCCTGCAGCAAACAGCCTAAAACGAAAGTAAAAAGTTGACAGACAGCCCAGCTCCACCCACACTCTGACATCACTGATAAACACTCATTTCTTAAAGGTACATTTCTTAAACATACATTTCTTAAAGGTACTCTCACGTGACAGAGTGCACTGTCTGCACAAACAATATGATGCTGCATTAAGATCATACAGCTTCCTGTGCAATCCTGAAATGATGAGATGCTACACACTCTGCGGCAATGACAGCATATTGTTGACTAATTTTGATCTTTCTAAGCTGCATTGAGCAGTTTTATGCGGTGACATGCCTGATTTTTTTTAAAAAATCACAACTTATTTCCAATTGCGTCTTCTATGTAATGAAAAATGGCTTTCTTTCGGAGCTTCTAAATCTGCCCAGATAATATCTGCTGCTCACTTGCTTGCCGTGATAGGTTTGACAGAAGGATGCATTATTCATGTAAAGTGTAGTGTGTAAAATAATTCAGTGCTAGAATTCTGTTTGTTTTTTAAATTCATACCAACAAATAAATGTCACTAACCCCATCTGCAAAAAGAAAGCTGTTTTGCCCATTACTCCATGTTACTTTATACTACATTATGCTTCACTGGAAAAACATTCCATTTCCTCGGGTGGTACCATTCAGCGAAAATGGAACATGTTGACAAATGAGCAGCTTCCTTACAAAATAAGACTGCTTAGAGAGACATCTGGGTCCGCTCCATTTTCACACCCTTCAGTTCTACCTGCTCTCAGTTCTCCATCTTGCCTTGGCCCCAATATAAGATGGTCCATAACTGATGTACCCTCTTACAGTAGCACACTCACAAATCATACGAACATGCTAATTAGGAGCAGGAATAGGCCACTCGGCACCTCAAGCCTGCTCTGCCATTCAACAGGACCATGGCTGATCTGATTGTAACCTCAACACGACATCCACTTGACGCTATGACCAAGAAAGCATAGTGCCTATACTTCCTCAGTAAACTAAGGAAATTTGCTATGTCTGCATTGACTCTTACCAAATTTTACAGGTGCACCATAGAAAGCATCCTATCTGGATGCATCACAGCCTGGTATGGCTACTGCTCAGCCCAAGACCGCAAGAATCTTCAGAGAGTCGTGAACACAGTCCAGTCCATCACACGAACCCGCCTCCCATCCATTGACTCTATCTACACCTCCCGCTGTCTTGGGAAAGCGGGCAGCATAATCAAAGACCCCTCCCACCCGGCTTACTCACTCTTCCAACTTCTTCCATCAGGCAGGAGATGCAAAAGTCTGAGAACACGCACGTACAGATTCAAAAATAGCTTCTTCCCCGCTGTTACCAGACTCCTAAACGACCCTCTTATGAACTGACCTGATTAATACTACACCCCTGTATGCTTCACCCGATGCCTGTGTCAATGTATTTACATTGTGTACCTTGTCTTGCCCTATTATGTGTTTTCTTTTCATTTACTAAATGATCTTTTTGAGCTGCTCGCAGAAAAATGCTTTTCACTGTACCTCGGTACACGAGACAATAAAAAAATCCAAATCCTTCCTCCCGCATCCCCCCGATAACCCATCACCCCTCTTGCTCATCAAGAAGCTATCCTAATCTGCCTTTAAAATATTCAAAGACTCTGCTTCCACTGCCTTTTGAGGAAAAGAGTTACAAAATCTCACTACCTTCAAAGAGGAAAAAGAATCTCCTCATCGCTATCTTAAATAGGCAACCCCTTTGTTTTAAACAGTGACTGTGAATTCTAGGTTGGAATTCTCCAGCCCACCGGCAGCAGGATTTCCTGCGGCAGAGATGGCTCATCATCAGCCGCTGGTGGGATCTTCTGGTTCCGTTGAAGTCGTTGTACATTCTTCGCCCCTGCCGCTGCCAGGGTACCCAAGGCGGGAAGGATTGGAGAATTCCACCCCTAGATTCTCCCACAAGAGGAAACATCCTTTCCACAGACACCCTGTCAAGACCCTTCAGGATCTTATATGTTTCAATCTAGTCACGTTTTATTCTTCTAAATTCCAGCGAATACAAGCATAGTCATTCCAACCTTTCCCCATAAGACAATAATAACAATCTTTATTAGTGTCACAAGTAGGCTTACATTAACGCCGCAATGATGTTACTGTGAAAATCCCCTAGTCGCCACACTCTGGCGCCTATTTGGGTACACTGAGGAAGAATTCAGAATGTCCAATTCACCTAACAAGCACGTCTTTCAGGACTTGTGGGAGGAAACTGGAGCACCGGGAGTGAACCCACGCAGATACAGGGAGAACGTGCAGACTCCGCACAGACAGTGACCCAAGCTGGAATTGAACCTGGGACCCTGGTGCTGTGAAGCAACAGTGCTAACCACTATGCTATCGTCCCACCCATTCCATTCCAGGTATTAGTCTAGTAAACCTTCTCTGAACTGCTTCCAACACATTTACACCCTTGCTTTAATAATGTGACCAATATCGTACACAGCAACAGGGCACCATGAGATTCAATTCACCAACAATGCAACAACTATATCAGATAAAGCTATATAATAGAGTGAAAAGGAACACTCATTTGGTATGTACATTTTTTAATATTAGAACAAAGAGACATTTTTTTAGACAAATATAAACATCAGGTTACCTCAGGCAGGATAATTGCGCCCACCTGCAGTATTCATAACTTTCAATTGGAACGTGGATAGTGATTTAAAGGATATAGATAAACTTCACAAAGAGATTCGTAACAATGAGTGAACAATATTGCAACTCTACATAGATACAGGTGCAGTTCAGCTTCTTATCTTATCTTTGTTTTTGTCTAAAGATGTATGTTACAAATTATTAACTCTGTCGTATAAAATCACACCTTTATCATGAGTCCATCTGTCTACACTCTAAGGCTTGCTCGCTCAGGCACACATTCTCAAAATCACATAAGGTTTATGCGACCTTCCTGGATTATTAGTTGGAGGTTACATTTTTAATAATACAAGATATGTTGATGATACCTTTATTATTATCAACTCTGGAGAGAAACCGCAAAAGATTTTGGATAGAGTAGTGAGTGAAAGTGAGAAGAAAGGGCCGAGCACACATTGTAGGTAAGAACACTTGTCTAGTGGTGCCGAAATGGAACGACATACTAGGTGTAAGATCTCAATGGAGAATAGAAAGGTCACACAGGTAGACAAATGTTGTTACCTTGGAAGTACTTTAACGTCAGACGAAAAGTACCACCAGAGAACATAGAACATACAGTGCAGAATGAGGCCATTCATCCCATCGAGTCTGCACCGACCCACTTAAACCCTCACTTCCACCCTATCCCCGTAACCCAATAACCCCTCCTAACCTTTTTGGACACTAAGGGCAATTTAGCATGGCCAATCCACCTAACCTGCACGTCTTTGGACTGTGGGAATAAACCGGAGCACCCGGAGGAAACCCACGCAGACACGGGGAGAACATGCAGACTCCGACAGACAGTGACCCAGCGGGGAATCGAACCTGGGACCCTAGCCACGTGCTACTGTGCTGCCCATGAAATAAGATGAAGGATTGGAATGGGGCAGCATGGTGGCGCAGTGGTTAGCATTGCTGCCTCAAGAGGGCAGCACGGTGGTGCAGTGGTTAGCACTGCTGCCTCACGACGCTGAGGTCCCAGGTTCGATCCCGGCTCTGGGTCACTGTCCGTGTGGAGTTTGCACATTCTCCCCGTGTTTTCGTGGGTTTCGCCCCCACAACCCAAAAGATGTGCAGGGTAGGTGGATTGGCCACGCTAAATTGCCCCTTAATTGGAAAAGATGAATTGGGTACTCTAAATTCTTTTTTAAAAAAGCATTGTTGTCTCACAGCGCTGAGGTCCCAGGTTCGATCCCAGCTCTGGGTCACTGCCTGTGTGGAGTTTGCACATTCTCCCCGTGTTTGCGTGGGTTTCGCCCCCACAACCCAAAGATGTGCAAAGTAGGTGTATTGACCACGCTAAATTGTCCTTTAATTGGAAATATGAATTGGGTACTCTAAAAAAAATTTTTTTTAAAGGATTGGAATGGCCAAAAGATGCATTTCAAAAAATTAGAAAGATTGTGATCAGCTCAAAATTAGCCATGAAAACAAGGCTGAGAATCCTGGAATGCTACATCACGCCAAGTCTGGTATACAGAAGTATGTGTTGGACAATCAGTGAAGCTAATGCAGAGATGAGTTGAAGCTGCAGAGTTATGGGGTTTTTGATGTGACTAATGAAGGTTTCTTGGGCAAGTCACACTAATAATGAATAGGTGCCAGTAAAATCCAAGGTCCAAAAGGAGCTCTGCTGACCAAGGTCAGGAAAAGATATTTGGGAGTCAGGATTTAGAAAGTCTGATGCTGGGCAGCACGGTGGCGCAGTAGTTAGCACTGCTGCCTCATGGAACTGAAGACCTGGGTTCAATCCCAGCCCCAGCTTACTGTCTGTATCTGTGTGGGTCTCACGCCCACAACCCCAAAAGATGAGCAGGGTAGGTGAATTGGTCACGGTAAATTGCCCCTTAATTGGAAAAGAATTGTTGGATACTCTAAATTTATAAGAAAACAAAAGAAAGTCTGATGCTGATGCGGAAGATCGATGGTAAAAGAGATTGAGGTAGACAAAGAATGATCTTTCTAAAGAGCCTCATAAATTGGATGGATGTTTCACCAATGAAGATGATCCACACCTCCAGAACAAGATTAACACAGATGTCCATGGTTGTCAATGCCTTTCAGGGTATGGTACCTGAAGAGAGAGAGATCCTGTTTTCATCTGTCTACACCCTAAAGCTTGCTCTCACACACACAATCAGTCAAATCACAAGATGTTTATTTGACCCATGCTAGCTCATCTATCCAGGAAAGACTCTCCTCTCCCTTTCCAACCAGAGCATCCAAATAACGGACTCCATATGTTTTTGTCTGCACTGCCCTACAAAGACGGTCATCTGTATATTGGTCTCTCTATTGGAAGAATTCTCTGGCATGAGTCCTAAATTTGCCTTTTGCTAATTTGAACATGGGTCCTCGCACGGCTATCATAATTTAGCTTGAAGTCATGTTTTAGGTTTGCCTTTCTTGCCATTTTAATGAAACTCCTCCTGTCAGTTGGGAGGAGAGGCTTTAGTTATCCATGTAGAAGCCAGGTATTTCTAATACACCTAATATAGGTAAAAGATAGCTGTTTAAGCGTAAATATTTTAAATTAAGGATTAAAAAATCACATATTCTGCAAATTCATTTTACATAGTTTTAAAGTAACACCGACGTCTGATAAAACAAACACTTTTCACTACGTTTCTTCAAGGACAAGGGCTGAATTCCATGGCAATGAGGTGGCAGGAGTAAAGGCTCTTTTGTTCTGATTTCGGGCCACTCGTGATAACAGCCTGAACCACATTCCATAACACATACAGACTGAAACATTTTAGATTATTGCTGGATTTTAAAAATGGACAGTTTATAAAACATCAAATCAAATATATTTGATTCCAACTTTCTCAAAACATAACAATTTCATAGAAGCAGCATGGTTCACTTTGCTAGATTGAAACAGACTTTGATTTACATTTTGCAAGTCATTTGCAATAGCCAAGCCAGCATACGACCAGTTTTTGCTGGCTTTGATAAAGCACCATATCGCATTCTTTAACATACACAAGTATGCAGATACGCAACAATTAGAAGTAATGTTACATATTGAAGATGGATGGCTTGCCGTCAAATCAGATGTGTTTGAGTCTAACCCAAACTAATTAGGATTATATTGAGGTGTGATTAGATGACTTAAGACAGATATGAAACAGTATAACTGAAGAGTTTCGTTCCGCCATTTTTTAGGTAGGTTTAGGTAGATTGGTAGGGTAGGTTTTGTTGGTAGTTTGTTAGTTTTTGTTTTGTTGGTTTGAAGCTGAAGATTAGCTCTCTCTCTTTTTTTCAATTCACTGTCTCCCTGTATTCATATTTCATTTTCAGACTTTGACTTTTAAAGTTATTGTAGAGCTGTTTGCCTAAGCAAGAAGATAATTTCTGTGATTCTTTGAAAGCTTCAAATTGTCTACGACTTGCCTTTTAAATGACTTTCAAATTGTAATCAATAGAAGACAAATAAAATGATTCTTATTTGCACCTGAGAAGTTTTAACTTAAATTTCTACTGAGTTCCAGTAATCGCAAAGTGCTTCTGATAACCGAATGGTAGAAATCCTTCAATCCATAGAGAGAGGTGGACTATATTGGGAAAGTGAAAGAGCAGATCTGATGGAGATGGTCAAAGTTGTGAAGGGTTTGATAATGGTCAATAGGGAAAAACTATTTTGAGTGATGAGTCAGTAACTAGAGGACATTAATGACAAAAAGCATGAAGATTAGGAGTTTTCTTTTAGCACTGGTTTGTTAGGGATGCAAATGACCTACTAAAAACATGAGTGGAAGTGGAATCCATCATAGCTATTTAAAAAGTAGGACAATTTTTGAAAAATAAAAATCAAGAACATAAGAAATAGGAGCATGAGTAGCCCTCGATATCTGCCTCACCATTCACTAAGATCTACCTCTCATTCCTGCAATACCCACATACCCATTACTACCTTTAGTTTCCAAAAATATATCCATCTCTGTCCTGAATATTCTCAATGACTGAGCATCCAACAGCTCTCTGGAGTAGAGAATTCCAAAGATTCACAACTTTTAAGAGAATAACTTTCTCCTCATTTCAATCCTACCTTCATTCTAAAGGGTGTGGAAATTAAGGCAAAGAAATGGGACTAAATAGTAACGTCATTCAGAGAGCCCAGTAAGGCACAAATGGCCCTCCTCTTCACTGTAATATTCTCCAATTCTATCTCGGTTGTATTTTAACCAGATATTTCAAAGCAGCAAACACAGAAGGCTATTTTTGGGATTGTAGTTCACTGTGTTAGACCCAGAGGAGAAAACAGCCTGCTTGATTGTCACCCCATCCACAAACATTCATTCCCTCCACCACCAACGCACAGTAGCCGCCATGTGTACCATCTACAAAGTGCAGTGCAGGAACTCACCAAAACTCCTTCGACAGCACCTTCCAAATCCACAATCTCTACTATCTAGAAAGACAGCAGACATATGGGAACACCACCAACGGAGGTTCTCCTCCAAGTCACTCACCATCCTGACTTGAAAATATATTGGCGTTCCTTCATTGTTGCTGGGTCGATATTCTGGAACTTCCTCCTTAACAGCACTGTGGGTGTACCTACACCACATGGACCGCAGCGGTTCAAAAGGGTAGCTCACCACCTTCTCAAGGGCAATTAGTGATCGGCAAAAAATGCTGGCCAAGCCAGCTTTGAATGGATTTTCTTCTGCTACGGAGGTTAAACTGTCTCCTCATTTAACTAGCACCTACACCCAAGAGTATCTCCCCTGTGACTGGTCGGTTTGCCAACTCTTCAGGGTTGCCTAGAGTTTTGAGGAATTGAAGATCAATCTCCAGGACACTGCTGTGTGCGACCCTGGAGAAGAAAGGCCATCGGACATTAAAAAAGATAGGGTTTTTTGGTCATTTTCTTTGAACATTTCTCATTACCAGATATGAAAGTACTGAAAATTTGGATAAAAAAAGGACTCCAAAGCATCATGCAATTGGTTAATGAGGTTTTTTAAAATTTGCTTTCCAAGAGGGGTAAGAAGGCAATAAGATCATAAGGATGGGTGTGCTGGCTGAATAGCTGGAGCTTGGGGGTAAGTCACGTGATGAAAATTCCAGGAATAAATTGAATCACAGTTGGCAACCCTAGTGACCAGAAGTGAACAGGGTACACAAGATGCAAGCTGACCAGAGCACAGTAAGATTTGACTATGTATCTCTCGTACTTGTAACCCTCCTATTTAGGTCCATCACTTAGCATCCAATCGCCTTCATTGACTGCAACTCCCCCAGGATCTGGCCCCTCTCAGTGCCAAATCCATTAACCTTTGAATTTCACAAGTTCATTTTAGACCATCACATGTAGACATACCTCAGCAACCGCCCCCTGCCTTATTCATATCCATATTCATTTGCCACTGATGGCCTCTTTATGATATACAACTCAGTCTGTCTATTCCCAACTGCCTCCTTAGAGACAATTTTCCCCTTCCCCTCCTTTAGTCCGACCATCTTCTGCAAATCTGACCATTGGGCTCTCTGAATACAAGCGTTTCCTGCGAATTACAAGCACACCAAGAGACCAACCATTAGTTACCAGGGAAACGCGCCAAAGTGCACCTTTCCCCCCTCGTTTGTTTTTGATGAGCGGTTTAAACATTCGGTCTTCCTGGGATCCTTGGAGGGGCTGTGACCGTAACCAACGGTCACGTCTGTCACAACAGTCAGTCTGCATGCAGCACTGAGGGAACCTGGAGCACATTCAGGTTCCATTCCAAAGGGAATTGGGATGGCTCCCCCAGAAGAAAGGCTGTGCAAGGTTCAGGGGGGGAGAAGGCAGGGGAGTGGGACTGGGTAGAATGCTCTTTCAGACAGCCAGTAACTAGACTCGATGGGCCAATTGGCCTCCTTCTGCATTGTAAAGATTCTGGGATTATTCCAAATCATTTATAAAAACGAATTTGTCTTTTTTAAAAAATCTGTTAAGGAAGGTTCAAATCGTCTCTCCATCGAGGATAAAGTTATCTCAGATAGAAAGGGTTCTCAAAAATAAATTCGCAACTGAAAGTTGGTGCTGGAGTTAGTAACAAGAGGGAATCCTCGTGAGTTTAAAATCTCCAATATGACAGCAGATGTGGAGGTTGGGGCTCTGTTTGCAATTGGGACTGAGGCAGTTCCCAGTATCTGAGCAACATTTCCACTCACTCCATTTAACCCTGTGAGAGGGATTGGAAGGGTCACTATCAAACAAACACTGCCAATCAGTGAAGGACTTCAATCTGTTTAATAACATTTGAGTCTAGAAATATATCTTTGGGTATTAGAAACGCTTTCTAGTCTGATTACTAGTGTCCCGAAGCACTGCTTCTGACTTGGAAAGTTGAGGATCACATCACACTTATTCTTTCACCAGCCTCTCCCCCTTCCTCTAAACTCTCCCCCTCCCCCAACCTTACCCGCTTCCTCTAAACTCTCCCCCACCCATCCTCTCTCTCTCTCCCCAACCTCACCTCCCTCCTCTAGCCTCTCCCCATCCCCAAACCTCTCTCCCCTCTCTAAATTCTCCCCCTCCCCAACTTCTCTCTCCCGCTCCAACCTCACCCCTTCCTCGAACCTCTCCCCATCCCCAAACCTCTCTCCCCCCCCCCCAACCTTTCACCCTCTCCCAACCTCTTCCCCCAACCTCTTTCCCCTCTCTAAACCTCTCCCCAACCTCTCCATCCCCAACTCTCTCCCCCTCCCCTAATATCTCTACCCCTCCACCAACATCTCTCTCCCCCCCCCCCACAACACCATCAGTCTAATACTCAATTCTAGGATTCGTTATCTTGTTAGTTTTGGGGTTCACCGTTTCTGATCGAGTGCCCGCAGTGCCAGCACAGAGGGTTGATAGAATGTTGCCCCAGCCAGTGACTCCCCACCTCCCCAGTAACCTGCTGCCGGGGGAGGGGGTGGGCGCAGCAATATGTCCAGTTTACACAAACGGAGGGCAATCAATGAAGAGAAGTAGCAAAGATGCAGAAACCTGTGCGGAACGACATGAAATGAAGTGCAATTCTGAACTCTTCAACCATCCAGACCTTTAACCTAAACCAGGTCCGGGTCTGTCACCGGAGACCGACTGGAAATCCCAGTGAGAGGCCCAAGGTGCTTTCTCCGGCCTGGTTTAACCCGTTACCCCCCCTTTCCCATTTAATCTTTCCACCAAACACGAGGCTGCTCCCTCTTTCCCCTCACCCTCAGACGTTGCTGTGTGTCAGTAAGTCTGTCCCTCTGCCTCCCAGCCCAGGGACGGGATAGTTTGGAGAATTGACTGGAGCTCCATTGTGAACGGGAACAGCGACACCGCATTGAAACTATCAGTTTGGGATTTGTAAACGCGCTGTTAACATCTTCAGCTGAAAGCTGTTTCTCTCGCTCTCATCCTCATTCAATGTTTCCCCATTCTCTCTCTCTCTCTCACACACACACACACTCACCCTCTCTCTCTCTCTCTCACACACATACACACTCACCCCCTCTCTCTCTCACACACACACACACACACACTCACCCTCTCTCACACATACTCACCCTTTCTCTCACACACACTCTCTCTCACACACACTCACCCTCACACACACACACACGCAATCTCACCCCCCTCTCACACACACACACTCACCCTCTCTCTCTCACACATACTCACCCTTTCTCTTACACACACTCTCTCTCACACACACTCACCCTCACACACACACACACGCACTCTCACCCCCCTCTCACACACACACACGCACTCTCTCTCTCACACACACACTCACCCTCTCTCTCTCTCACATACCCTTTCTCTCACACACACCCTCACACACACACACACACACACTCTCACCCCCTCTCACACACACACACTCACCCTCTCCCTCACATACCCTTTCTCTCACACACACTCTCTCACACACACACTCACCCTCACACACACACACACACACTCACCCTCTCTCACACACACACACACTCTCACCCTCTCTCACACCCTCTCTCTCTCACACACACACACTCACTCTCTCTCTCACACACACACTCTCACTCTCTCTCTCACACACACATACACTCTCACCCTCTCTCTCACACACACACCTCTCACACTCACACACCCCTCACACTCACACCTCTCACACTCACACACCTCTCACACACACACCTCTCACCCTCACTCACACACACACCTCACACACTCACACACACCTCTCACGCTCACTCACACGCACTCTCTCACACACCTCTCTCTCTCACACTCACTCACACTCTCACTCTCTCACACAATTCACACACACCCACCTCTCTTACACACACCTCTCACACTCACTCATACACACACACCTCTCACACACACCTCTCACACACACGCCTCTCACACACCCACCTCTCACCCTCACACACACTCACACTCTCACTCTCACACACACCTCTCACACTCACACACACTCTCACTCTCACACACACCTCTCACACTCACACACCTCACACACACACCTCACACTCACTCTCTCTCACACACCTCTCACCCTCACTCACACACACCTCTCACACTCACTGTCTCTCTCTCATCCTCACTCACACACACACACGCCTCACACACACACACACCTCTCACGCTCACTCACACACACACTCTCACACACCACTCTCTCACACTCACTCACACTCACTCTCACACACACCTCACACACACATCTCTCTCACACACACCTCTCACACTCACTCATACACACACCTCTCACACTCACACACACGCCTCTCACTCACACACCTCTCACACTCACACACACCTCTCTCACACGCACCTCTCACCCTCACTCACACACACGTCTCTCACTCACACACACATTTCACTATCTTTCTCTCTCCAGCTTTCTCGAACCAACTCTCTCGATGCGCGCCTTTCTACCGGTTCAGTCTGTGGCAGTCCACATTCTCCATATCCCAGTGTCTCGGTTGTGTCCCTACACACTCCCCGTGTCTCTGTCTTGTCCCCTCCCCCCCGGTTTCCACTCGCCCCTCGCCGGATAGCAGCTGGACTGTATCGTGCTCAAAACCCGCTCGCCCTCTTCAACCTTGTCCCCCAGTCACTGCCCAGAAATCCGAAATGAAATATTTTGGGGGCGGGGGGGGGGGGGGGGGGGGCGGGTTCTGACCGAATTTGTACAAACGGAGAGAGGGCAAAGGGTGACCGAGCCCCCCTCTCCAAAAGCCAATATAAAGCAACACAGCAGAACACAACTGGATCCCGGACACCAAGCCGAATACAGTAAATGTTTGTTTTTTATTCCCTACAGCTGACACATACACGGAACATTTCCCGCTGTCAGAGATCCCAAATAAAACTTCCGAAAAGGAACCATTGAACTGAGAGCACATTTCGGTCCTGACAGGAGAGAACCGGTGTCGAACTTTGTTGGTTGTGCTTGTTTTGTGCCCCCCCCGCCCCCTCCCCTCCTTGGACTAGGTCCTCACTCCCCCGTCCAGGAACCCTTTCAACCCCCGTCTTCCCGTGGCAGGGTGGGGGAGTGCGGGGGGGGGGGGGGTCACATTGAAGGCGGAATAGCCGAAAAGGAAGCAACCCAGGCTGACCCTGGCCCCCAAGAATGTCCAGTCTTCCAGCAGAACTCCGAACCCAAGGCTGGGAGGCGCCCGGGGCTTAATGCCTGCCCCCCTTTGATCCACAGTCACCCCATTCAATAAGTCAGTCAATCCCTCCCGGGAACAAATGGGGCGATTCTTCCAACAGTAAAAGATGGAGGGAGGTGGAGTCCCCTCTTTGTCCCTCTCTCTTCCCCTCACCCCCGTCTCCAGTACAGTCTCATGGAGGGAGGTAGGGAGGGGGTTAGGCTGAGTCCAGAGGAGTTCCCCCCCTCTCATCGCCTCCCTTATTCCGTCCCCCTTGTTTAAGTGGTCACCCTGTGGTCTTCGTGTCCTCTCTTGGAGGAGGCCCTGGGGAAGGCAGGGTGCATGATATTCTCGGTAATGTAGGCCACCAGCAGGCAGATGATCACCAGCATCACACAGATGGAGCCCCCCACGGCGGTCATGGCGATGACAATGTCCTGCATGCCGGCCGGCTGGGCTCGGAAGTGGAGGCACTCCTCCTCCCGGAGGCTGCGGTTGCTGTACAGGGTGTGCAGGCAGATGCGGTAGTCCACGCTGTCGTGGACGCTGCTGAGCAGGTAGTCGCGGCAGGCCAGGCCGAGCTGCACACTCTCGCACTGGAACTGGGTGTAGAGGCCGCTCCAGGTACAGTTGAGGTGGAAGCCGCGGAGGTGCTGCAAGGTGCGGGGCCTCCACTGCAGGAACACGCTGCTGTTCGCCAGCACATTGGCCACCAGAGAGCGGCTGGAGCGGTACAGCCTGCAGCTGGCCGGGCCGCAGCGGAAGCCGCTGTCCGTGGTCCTGAAACAGATCCTGCCGCCGCCGCCTCCTCCCCGGCCGCTCAGCACCACCTTGTAGGCACACGGCCCGTCCTCCAGGCCGCTCCCCGGCTCCTCCTCCAGCTCCCCGGTGTGTGTGGCCAGCCCCGGGCGGCTGGAGTTCCAGGAGCCGCCGATCAGCGCGTCTCCCTCCTGCAGCCTGGACTCCGAGCAGCAGCACAGCAGCAACACCACCAGCAGCAGCATCCTGCCTGCAATCTCTCCCTCCCCCTCTCTCTCACATCCTCCTCTCCAGCCTCAGGCACTGTCCCCCTCCCCAACCTCCCCCAAAGCCCCCTCTGCAACCCCCTCCCTCCCTCCCCCCCTCCTGCAGCCTCTCCACCGGCTGATACTCCGGCCTCAGACACCAGGAAACAACCTCCCCCAATGATGTCACTGGCTTGACTTTCAGTCCAGCTGAGTGTCCTTGGACGGGAGGAGGCAGGAAGCAGCTCACACCTCCCTCCCTTCCTCCCCCCCTCTCCATCTCTCCTCCCTCCCTCCCCTCATCTTTCTCCCTCCCCCTTCTCCCCCCCCCTTCCTCTCCCCCTCCCTTCCTCCCCTCCCTTCCTCTCCTCTTCCCTCCCTCCGCTCCTCTCCCCTCCCTCCCTCTCCTCCTCCTCCCTCCTCTCCTCTCCCCCTCCTCTCCCCTCCTCTGCCCTCTCCTACCCTCCCTCCCCTCCCCTTCCTCCCTCCCCCTTCTCCCCCTCCCTCCCTCCCCTCCCTCCCCTCCACTCCCCTCCCTCCCGTCCCTCCCCCTCCTCTCCCCTCCCTCCCCTCCCCTCACCTCCTCTCCCCTCCTCTCCCCTCTTCTCCTCCTCCCTTCCCTCCTCCCCCTCCCTCCCCTCCTCTCCTTCCCCTTCCTCCCCTCCCCCTCCTCTCCCCCTCCCCTCCCCATCTCTCCCCTGCCCCCTCCTCCCTCTGTTTCCCCTGTACACAGACTCTCCCCCTCACAAGCCCAGCTTAGTCTCTGCGATCTTTTCCTTGCGGTTATCTCCTGGATTCGGGACGCTGCCAGTGCTCCCGGGAAGGTTGCGATGTGAATGCAGTGTCTACCCAGCCGTGCAGTGGAATTTGAAAGTGGCGATGCTGCCACACACACTCCTTTCCAAAGACACAGCGGCCCAGGCAGCGTCTGCAGTGGAACCGCAGCCAGCTCCCAGGGTCAGCCCCTCGGAAATGTTGGATTATCGAGGACACACCTGTGGCTTACTGTTTTGGAAAATACAATCAGGACTGGACCCCTATCCCGCCTCTCCCCCACCCACACCCCCCAACCCGGTAGCACAAGTGGCTAGCACTGAGGCATCACAGCGCCAGGGTCCCGGGTTCGATTCCCCGCTGCATCACTGTCTCTGTGGAGTCTGCACGTTCTCCCCGTGTGTGCGTGGGTTTCCTCCGGGTGCTCCGGTTTCCTCCCACAGTCTAAAGATGTGCAGGTTAGGTGGGTTGGCCATGTTAAATTGCCCTTAGTGTCCAAAAAGGTTAGGAGGGGTTATTGGGTAACGGGGATAGGGTGGAAATGAGGGCTTAAGTGGTGCAGATGCGATGGGCCGAATGGCCTCCTTCGGCACTGTATGTTCTATGTTATGTTAAAACTCGGACTCCCCACCCACGTCCTAGATTTGACGTCCATCGGACCACCTAGCCCCAATGTGACACCCAGTTCCACAGCCCCTCACAGTGTCCACTGTGACACCCACTCCTCCTCACAGTGTCCACTGTGACACCCAGTCCCCCTCACAGTGTCCACTGTGACACCCACTCCTCCTCACAGTGTCCACTGTGACACCCAGTCCCCCTCACAGTCTCCAATGTGACACCCAGTCCCCTTCGCAGTGTCCACTGTGACATCCAGTCCCCCTCACAGTCTCCAATGTGACACCTAGTCCCCTTCACAGTGTCCACTGTGACACCCAGTCCCCCTCACAGTCTCCAATGTGACACCCAGTCCCCATCACAGTGTCCACTGTGACACCCAGTCCGCCTCACAGTCTCCACTGTGACAGCCACTCCCCTTCACAGTCTCCAATGTGACACCCAGTCCCCATCACAGTCCCCACTGTGACACCCAGTCCCCCTCACAGTCCCCGCTATGACACCCAGTCCCCCTCACAGTCTCCACTGTGACATCCAGTCCCCCTCACAGTGTCCACTGTGACACCCAGTCCCCCTCACAGTCCTCACTGTGACACCCAATCCCCCTCATAGTCTCCACTGTGGCACCCAGTCCCCCTCACAGTCCCCACTGTGACATTCAGTCCCCCTCACAGTGTCCACTGTGACACCCAGTCCCCCTCACAGTCCTCACTGTGACACCCAATCCCCCTCATAGTCTCCACTGTGGCACCCAGTCCCCCTCACAGTTCCCACTGTGACATTCAGTCCCCCTCACAGTGTCCACTGTGACACCCAGTCCCCCTCACAGTCCCCACTGTGACACCCAGTCCCCCTCATAGTCTCCACTGTGACGCACAGTCCCCCTCACAGTGTCCACTGTGACACCCAGTCCCCCTCACAGTGTCCACTGTGACACCCAGTCCCCCTCACAGTGTCTACTGTGACACCCAGTCCCCCTCACATTCTCCACTGTGACACCCAGTCCCCCTCACAGTCCCCACTGTGATACCCAGTCCCTCTCACAGTGTCCACTCTGACACCCCGTCCCTCTCACAGTGTCCACTGTGACACCCTGTCCCCCTCACAGACCCCACTGTGACACCCACTCCCCCTCACAGTCTCTACTGTGACACCCCGTCCCCCTCACAGTCTCCACTGTGACACCCTGTCCCCCTCACAGACCCCACTGTGACACCCACTCCCCCTCACAGTCTCTACTGTGACACCCAGTCCCCCTCATAGTATCCACTGTGACACCCAGTTGCCCTCACATTCTCCACTGTGACACCCAATCCCCCTCACAGTCCCCGCTGTGACACCCAGTCCCTCTCACAGTGTCCACTCTGACAGCCCGTCCCTCTCACAGTGTCCACTGTGACACCCCGTCCCCCTCACAGTCTCCACTGTGACACCCACTCCCCCTCACAGTCTCCACTGTGACACCCCGTCCCCCTCACAGTCTCCACTGTGACACCCTGTCCCCCTCACAGTCTCCACTGTGACACCCAGTCCCTCTCACAGTGTCCACTGTGACACCCAGTCCCCCTCATAGTGTCCACTGTGACACCCAGTCCCCCTCACAGTGTTCACTGTGACACCCAGTCCCCCTCACAGTCCCCACTGTGACACCCAGTCCCCCTCACAGTGTCCACTGTGACACCCAGTCCCCCTCACAGTCTCCAATGTGACACCCAGTCCCCATCACAGTGTCCACTGTGACACCCAGTCCCCCTCACAGCATTCACTGTGACACCCAGTCCCCCTCACAGTGTCCACTGTGACACCCAGTCCCCCTCACAGCATTCACTGTGACACCCAGTCCCCCTCACAGACCCCACTGTGACACCCAGTCCGCCTCACAGTCCCCACTGTGACACCCAGACCCCCTCACAGTGTCCACTGTGACACCCAGTCCCCCTCACATTCTCCACTGTGACACCCAGTCCCCCTCACAGTCTCTAATGTGACACCCAATCCCCTTCACAGTGTCCACTGTGACACCCAGTCCCCCTCACAGTGTCCACTGTGACACCCAGTCCCCCTCACAGTGTCCACTGTGACACCCAGTCCCCCTCACAGTGTCCACTGTGACACCCAGTCCCCCTCACAGTGTCCACTGTGACACCCAGTCCCCCTCACTGTCTCCACTGTGACACCCAGTCCCCCTCACAGTCCCCACTGTGACACCCAGTCCCCCTCACAGTCCCCACTGTGACACCCAGTCCCCCTCACAGTCCCCACTGTGACACCCAGTCCCCCTTACAGTGTTCACTGTGACACCCAGTCCTCCTCACAGTCTCCACTGTGACACCCAATCCCCCTCACTGTCTCCACTGTGACACCCAGTCCCCCTCACAGTGTTCACTGTGACACCCAGTCCCCCTGACAGTCTCCACTGTGACACCCAATCCCCCTCACAGTGTCCATTGTGACACCCAGTCCCCCTCACAGTGTCCACTGTGACACCCAGTCCCCCTCACAGTCCCCACTGTGACACCCAGTCCCCCTCATAGACCCCACTGTGACACCCAGTCCCCCTCACAGTCCCCACTGTGACACCCAGTCCCCCTCACAGTCTTCAATGTGACACCCAGTCCCCCTCACAGTGTCCACTGTGACACCCAGTCCCCCTCACAGTGTCCACTGTGACACCCAGTCCCCCTCACAGTCTCCAATGTGACACCCAGTCCCCCTCACAGTCTCCAATGTGACACCCAGTCCCCCTCACAGTCTCCAATGTGACATCCAGTCCCCATCACAGTGTCCATTGTGACACCCAGTACCCCTGACAGTCTCCACTGTGACACCCAGTCCCCCTCACAGACCCCACTGTGACACCCAGTCCCCCTCACAGTCTCCACTGTGACACCCAGTCCCCCTCACAGTCTCCAATGTGACACCCAGTCCCCATCACAGTCCCCACTGTGACACCCAGTCCCCATCACAGTGTCCACTGTGACACCCAGTCCCCCTCACAGTCTCCACTGTGACACTCTGTCCCCATCACAGACCCCACGGTGACACTCTGTCCCCCTCACAGTCTCCACTGTGACACCCAGTACCCCTGACAGTCTCCACTGTGACACCCAGTCCCCCTCACAGACCCCACTGTGACACCCAGTCCCCCTCACAGTCTCCACTGTGACACCCAGTCCCCCTCACAGACCCCACTGTGACACCCAGTCCCCCTCACAGTCTCCACTGTGACACCCAGTCCCCCTCACAGTCTCCAATGTGACACCCAGTCCCCATCACAGTCCCCACTGTGACACCCAGTCCCCATCACAGTGTCCACTGTGACACCCAGTACCCCTGACAGTCTCAACTGTGACACCCAGTCCCCCCCACAGACCCCACGGTGACACTCTGTCCCCCTCACAGTCTCCACTGTGACACCCAGTCCCCCTCACAGTCTCCAATGTGACACCCAGTCCCCCTCACAGTCTCCACTGTGACACCCAGTCCCCCTCACAGTCTCCAATGTGACACCCAGTCCCCATCACAGTCTCCACTGTGACACCCAGTCCCCCTCACAGTGTTCACTGTGACACCCAGTCCCCCTCACAGACCCCACTGTGACACCCAGTCCCCCTCACAGTCCCCACTGTGACACCCAGTCCCCCTCATAGACCCCACTGTGACACCCAGTCCCCCTCACAGTCCCCACTGTGACACGCAGTCCCCCTCACAGTGTCCACTGTGACACCCAGTCCCCCTCACAGTCCCCACTGTGACACCCAGTCCCCCTCACAGTCCCCACTGTGACACGCAGTCCCCCTCACAGTGTCCACTGTGACACCCAGCCCCCCTCACAATCCCCACTGTGACACCCAGTCCCCCTCACAGTCTCCACTGTGACACCCAGTCCCCCTCACAGTCTCCACTGTGACACCCAGTCCCCCTCACTGTCTCCACTGTGACACCCAGTCCCCCTCACAGTCTCCACTGTGACAGCCAGACTCCCTCACAGACCCCACTGTGACACCCTGTCCCCCTCACAGTCTCCACTGTGACACCCAGTCCCCCTCACAGTGTCCACTGTGACACCCAGTCCCCCTCACAGTCTCTAATGTGACACCCTGTACCCCTCACGTTCCCCACTGTGACACCCAGTCCCCCTCACAGACCCCACGGTGACACCCAGTCCCCCTCACAGTCCCCACTGTGACACCCAGTCCCCCTCACAGTGTCCACTGTGACACCCAGTCCCCCTCACAGACCCCACTGTGACACCCAGACCCCCTCACAGTGTCCACTGTGACACTCAGTCCCCCTCACAGTGTCCACTGTGACACCCAGTCCCCCTCACAGTGTTCACTGTGACACCCAGTCCCCATCACAGTCTCCAATGTGACACACAGTCCCCCTCACAGTCCCCACTGTGACACCCAGTCCCCCTCACAGTGTTCACTGTGACACCCAGTCCCCATCACAGTCTCCAATGTGACACACAGTCCCCCTCACAGTGTCCACTGTGACACCCAGTCCCCCTCACAGTCCCCACTGTGACACCCAATCCCCCTCACAGTGTCCACTGTGACACCCAGTCCCCCTCACAGTGTCCACTGTGACACCCAGTCCCCCTCACAGTGTTCACTGTGACACCCAGTCCCCCTCACAGACCCCACTGTGACACCCAGTCCACCTCACAGTCCCCACTGTGACACCCAGTCCCCCTCACAGTCCCCACTGTGACACCCAGTCCCCCTCACAGTGTCCACTGTGACACCCAGTCCCCCTCACAATCCCCACTGTGACACCCAGTCCCCCTCACAGTGTCCACTGTGACACCCAGTCCCCCTCACAATCCCCACTGTGACACCCAGCCCCCCTCACAATCCCCACTGTGACACCCAGTCCCCCTCACAGTGTCCACTGTGACACCCAGTCCCCCTCACAGTCCCCACTGTGACACCCAGTCCCCCTCACAGTGTTCACTGTGACACCCAATCCCCCTCACAGTGTCCACTGTGACACCCAGTCCCCCTCACTGTCTCCACTGTGACACCCAATCCCCCTCACTATCTCCACTGTGACACCCAGTCCCCCTCATTGTCTCCACTGTGACACCCAGTCCCCCTCACGTTCCCCACTGTGACACCCAGTCCCCCTCACAGTCTCTAATGTGACACCCAGTCCCCCTCACGTTCCCCACTGTGACACCCAGTCCCCCTCACAGTGTCCACTGTGACACCCAGTCCCCCTCACAGTCTCCACTGTGACACCCAGTCCCCCTCACAGTTTCCACTGTGACACCCCGTCCTCCTGTCCACCCGGTACCCCTGACTACCCCCTCGCACTGTTCATCTGGTCTACCTGTCCACCCGAAAGCCTGTCTACCCCTTCCCACTGTCAATCGGGTCCCACTGTCCACCCTGTCCCACTGTCCATCGGGTCCCACTGTTCACCCCTTCCCACCGTCCATCGAGTCCCACTGTCTATCGGGTCCCACTGTCCACCCCTTCCCACTGTCCATCGGGTCCCACTGTCCATCAGGTCCCACTGTCCACCCCTTCCCACTGTCCATTGGGTCCCACTGTCCACCCTGTCCCACTGTCCATCGGGTCCCACAGTCCACCCCTTCCCACTGTCCATCGGGTCCCACTGTCCATTGGGTCCCACTGTCCACCCCTTCCCACTGTCCATCGGGCCCCACTGTCCATCGGGTCCCACTGTCCATTGGGTCCCACTGTCCACCCTGTCCCACTGTCCATCGGGTCCCACTGTCCATCGGGTCCCACAGTCCACCCCTTCCCACTGTCCATCGGGCCCCACTGTCCATCGGGTCCCATTGTCCATTGGTCCCACTGTCCACCCTGTCCCACTGTCCATTGGGTCCCACTGTCCACCCTGTCCCACTGTCCATCGGGTCCCACAGTCCACCCCTTCCCACTGTCCATCCGGTCCCACTGTCCATTGGGTCCCACTGTCCACCCCTTCCCACTGTCCATCGGGCCCCACTGTCCATCGGGTCCCACTGTCCATTGGGTCCCACTGTCCACCCTGTCCCACTGTACATCGGGTCCCACTGTCCATCGGGTCCCACAGTCCACCCCTTCCCACTGTCCATCGGGCCCCACTGTCCATCGGGTCCCACTGTCCATTGGGTCCCACTGTCCACCCTGTCCCACTGTCCATCGGGTCCCACAGTCCACCCCTTCCCACTGTCCACCCTGTCCCACTGTCCATCGGGTCCGACTGTCCATTGGGTCCCACTGTCCACCCTGTCCTACTGTCCATCGGGTCCCACTGTCCATCGGGTTCCACAGTCCACCCCTTCCCACTGTCCATCGGGTCCCACTGTCCATTTGGTCCCACTGTCCACCCTGTCCCACTGTCCATCGGGTCCCACTGTCCATCGGGTCCCACTGTCCATCGGGTCCCAAGTCCACCCCTTCCCACTGTAAATCGGGTCCCACTGTCCATTTGGTCCCACTGTCCACCCTGTCCCACTGTCCATCGGGTCCCACAGTCCACCCCCTCCCACTGTCCATCGGATCCCACTGTCCATCAGGTCCCACTGTCCATCGGGTCCCACTGTCTATTGGGTCCCACTGTCCACCCTTTCCCACTGTCCATCGGGTCCCACTGTCTATCGGGTCCCACTGTCTATCGGGTCCCACTATCCACCCCTTCCCACTGTCCATCGGGTCCCACTGTCCACCCCTTCCCACTGTCCACCCTGTCCCACTGTCCATCGGGTCCCACTGTCCACCCCTTAACACTGTCCACCCCGTCCCACTGTCCACCCCTTCCCACTGTCCACCCCTTCCCACTGTCCATCGGGTCCCACTGTCTATCGGGTCCCACTGTCCACCCCTTCTCACTGTCCATCGGGTCCCACTGTCTATCGGGTCCCACTATCCACCCCTTCCCACTGTCCATCGGGTCCCACTGTCCATTGGGTCCCACAGTCCACCCCTTCCCACTGTCCACCCCTTCCCACTGTCCACCCCGTCCCACTGTCCACCCCTTCCCACTGTCCACCCCTTCCCACTGTCCATCGGGTCCCACTGTCCACCCCGTCCCACTGTCCACCCTGTCCCACTGTCCACCCCTTCCCACTGTCCATTGGTCCCACTGTCCACCCTGTCCATCGGGTCCCACTGTCCATTGGGTCCCACTGTCCACCCCATCCCACTGTCCACCCTTTCCCACTGTCCACCCCTTCCCACTGTCCATCGGGTCCCACTATCCACCCCGTCCCACTGTCCACCCCTTCCCACTGTCCATCGTGTCCCACTGTCCACCCCTTCCCACTATCCATCGGGTCCCACTGTCCATCGGGTCCCACTGTCCACTCCTTCCCACTGTCCATTGGGTCCCACTGACCACCCCATCCCACTGTCCACCCTGTCCCACTGTCCATCCAGCCCCCTGTTCATCCCCCTGTACACCCAGCCCCACCGACCATCCTGTCCAACTGTCCATCCAGCCCCCTGTCCATCCCCCTGACCACCCAGGCCCCCTATCCATCCAGCCCCACTACCCATACAGTTCCCTCTGTCCACCCAGTTCCACTGTTCACCCAGTTCACTGTACACCCAGTACACTGTCCACCCGATCCACTGTCCACCCAAACAGTCCACTGTCCACCCAGTCCACTGTCCACCCGAACAGTCCACTGTCCACCCAGTCCACTGTCCACCCAGTCCACTGTCCACCTGAACAGGCCACTGTCCACCCAGTCCACTGTCCACCCAGTCCACTGTCCACCTGAACAGGCCACTGTCCACCCAGTCCACTGTCCACCCAGTCCACTGTCCCCCTGAACAGGCCACTGTCCACCCAGTCCACTGTCCACCCAGTCCACTGTCCACCCGAACAGTCCACTGTCCACCCAGTCCACTGTTCACCCGAACAGTCCACTGTACACCCAATTCCACTGTTCACCCGAACAGTCCACTATCCACCCAGTCCACTGTCCACCCGAACAGTCCACTGTCCACCCAATTCCACTGTTCACCCAATTCCACTGTTCAACCGAACAGTCCACTGTCCACCCAGTCCACTGTCCACCCGAACAGTCCACTGTCCACCCAATTCCACTGTACACCCAATTCCACTGTTCACCCGAACAGTCCACTGTCCACCCAGTCCACTGTCCACCCAGTCCACTGTCCACCCGAACAGTCCACTGTACACCCAATTCCACTGTTCACCCAAACAGTCCACTGTCCACCCAGTCCACTGTCCACCCGAACAGTCCACTGTCCACCCAATTCCACTGTTCACCCAATTCCACTGTTCACCCGAACAGTCCAATGTCCACCCAGTCCACTGTTCACCCGAACAGTCCAATGTCCACCCAGTCCGCTGTCCACCTGAATAGTCCACTGTACACCCAGTACACTGTCCACCCGATCCACTGTCCACCTGAACAGTCCACTGTCCACCCGATTCACTGTCCACCTGAACAGTCCACTGTCCTGACAGTTCCACTGTCCTGACAGTTCCACTGTCCACCCAGTCCACTGTCCACCCAGTTCCACTGTCCACCCAGTTCCACTGTCCACACAGTCCACTGTCCACCCAGTTCCACTGTCCCCCCAGTTCCACTGTTCACCTAGTCCACTGTCCATCAATCCCACTTTCCATATGGTTCCCACTGCCTATCCAATCCCCCTGTCATTGGTCCATTGTCCACCCAGTCCAGTGTCCATCCAGCCCCCAGGCTCCAATATCTACCCAGTCCCACTGCCCACCCAGTCCCACAACAACACCTAGTCCCACTTCCCCATATTGCTCTACCTGTTACACTGCATCCTCCCCATCACTGCAGGATTCAATCCCACAGAATCAGTTAATGCCCATGTCCCACTTTCTCTCTCTGACTCATTGCATCTGAGTTGGTTTTGTTTTCTTCCCTTTCCTGGCTCCTTGCTGACTTGTAGTTGCCACCCTGCAATAATCAAATGGCCATGGGTCATGTTAGAGCCTAGCTAGCGAGTGTTGGGAGTTTACTTTGTCATGGGGTTGATCACAGCTGAGCCCTCTGGCTTTAACATCACCAGATGTCCACATTCAGACCCAGGCAAACATTACAATCTAAATGATTGGGCGGTTTTGATAATTTTTGTCCTCTATCTCAGTAAGCCAATTGCAGACCCAATTAATGTCCTGGCTGAGGTCAGAACAAAATAATTCTTATGTAGATCCCAAACTGTGCGCTACAAAGAGAACAGCTGTTTTACAAAGCAAAGCCCTTTACTCATAACCCTAAACACTGGTCTTCGCAGTAATGAGGCTTTTCCTTCAAAACTGATGACATTACTGAAATACAGTCCCCAGTCCTTTGCACAGAGCCAAATACATAGAGAACAAGCCATACACTGTCCTGGAAAGATAATGCATATGCACACTCACCTTGTCATATTTGTGTTTTCCAACGGTTAAAGAATGTGACAAGCTGACAGGGCCAACATTTTTTCTCATCTTTGACAGTCCTTGAGAAAGTGGTGGTGAGCTGTCTTCTTGAACAGCTGCAAGCCCATGTGATGAGGGCACTCCCACAGTGCTAATTGGGCAAGGAGTTCCTGGAGTTTGACCCAGCGACAGTGAAGGCACAGCTGTATATTTCCAAGACGGGGTGGTGTGTGACTTGAACCAGAGCTTGGAGGTGATGGTGTCCCCAGGCCCTTGCTTCTCTTGCCCTTCATGGGTTTTGGAGGTGCTGTTGGAGAGGCTTTACCTCGTGGCTGCAGTGCATCTTGTAGCTGGTACACATGCAGCAACTATGGTGGAGGTAATGAATGTTTAAGGTGCTGGATGGGATTCCAATGGGTTGTTGTGGCCTGGATAGTGCTGAGCTTCTTCAGTACCGCTAGAGCTACACTCGTCCTTGAGTCTGAATTCCTTCAGCCAGAGGGCGGTGAATCTGTGGAACTCTTTGCCACAGAAGGCTGTGGAGGCCAAATCACTGAGTGTCTTTAAGACAGAGATAGATAGGTTCTTGATTAATAAGGGGATCAGGGGTTGTGGGGAGAAAGCAGGAGATTGGGGATGAGAAAAATATCAGCCATGATTGACTGGCAGAGCAGACTCGATGGGCCGAGTGGCCTAATTCTGCTTCTATGTCTTATGGTCTTACACAGAAATATACATACAGATCAGAACAATTCATACATATGCACAGGTACAGAGAGAGCACAAACATATGTACACATTATTCTACATACAGATGCATGCAAGTTATTTGCTGGGCCACATTTGGAGTATGGTACTCAGTTTTGGCACACATACATGTTGAGTGATAGAGTGGCCTCGGAAAGGGTCCAGTGGAGAGCTGCGAGAATGATTCCTGGCTTAAAGAAGCTCAGATATGCTCAAGGTCCTTTGTTTACTTACTTTAGACAAGTGTAGACTTAGAGATGACATGACAGAGGTAGTTAAAATAAAGGGTTGGGTGGCATCTTTGCTGATAGATTTGTTCTAGTGCAGCAGATTGGGGAGGAGCCGGGTACACCAGTCAAAACCTTGCCAGAGTAGGAAAGAGTGACTGTGAGACAGGTCTCCCCTCCCAGAGAGAAGATGGCCTCTACGTTACATCTTCGGCTGCTGTAGTTGCTGTTGCCTCTGTGTATGCTTTCAAGGGGGAACTGGACAGGTTCCTGTCTGGGGCAAAAACTGCAGCATCATGAAGAGGATGAATAGATAGCATTTGGTATTCCATGTGATTATATGGAATTATTTCAATCATCCCACAGAGTTGGAAAGGATTTTGTCTAAAGTCTATTTTTCCATATTGGCCCTTGCATTTTATCTGCATTTTGCTTGTCCTGAAAATTATATGGCAGCGGCAATTGGGATGGGGACTGGGGTGTTGGGGGGAGCTGGGGATTGGTGAGGTTTGATTAAAGATCTCCAACCATGAGCATAGGACAGGCTTGATGGATCAGCTGGTCTCTTCCTTTTATGGTCTTACATATGCACGGAAAGACATATACACTCATGCCTACACACAGATAGATATACACATGCAGAGCAACACACGCACAGAAATACTCACAGAAACACATGCACATAATGTGACACATCCAGACAGAGACACACTAACACACAAAAGCACAAATAAGCACACATAATAATAATAACAATAATCTTTATTATTGTCACAAGTAAGCTTACATTAACACTGCAATGAAGTTACTGTGAAAATCCCCTAGTTGCCACATTCCGGCGCCTGTTCGGGTACACAGAGGGAGAATTCAGAATGTCCAATTCACCTAACAAACACGCCTTTTGGGACTTGTGGGTGGAAACCGGAGCACCCGAAGGAAACCCACACAGACACAGGGAGAACTAGAAGACTCCACACAGCCAGTGACCCAAATTGAACCCGGGTCCCTGACGCTGTGAAGCAACAGTGCTAACCACTGTGCTACCGTGCTGGGTGCTACCATGCACACACAAAGAAACTGGTGGAGATATGGCTGAAGCAATTCCGGAGTACATGGTTACTTCCAATATCGGGAAGATCTTGAGCATTTTGCAACAATGCCGAGGCAATAAATGTTCCATTCCTTCCAAATATCACCTGAACTGAAAGGAATCTTCTTGGCGGTTCAGCAACCTGGCTTGAACGATGCCAATCTATCTCGTCACAGATCTCCCTGGATCCAAAATCCCATTTTCCTACCCCATTTGGTCAGGGTTCAATTCTGATATCTATACAGGACTTGACCCACTGTATAAAGCTCTTGTATTACACACCTATTTTATCCCCTACCTGCTGAAATCTTTACAGTATTTGGCCCTGTATTGTATTGGCTGCTCCAGCTTCTCAGTCTTTTCATTGTACAAATCAATCTTTAACTTTCTGGCAGCACTCTCTCACCCGCTTTAGAAAATCTGTCATACATATATCAGCAAATTTAGAGTCCAATTCATTTTCATGTAGAGTTCCTGAATTATTTCAATGGTCAATTTTTCAAGTCTGTGCTGATTTAATCTCCTCACTCAATAGTGCTTGTTATTCCCTGCATTAATATTTCAACCTCACTATTCCAAATGTCAATATTCCCTACCTCCAAATTCCAAACAGATATCATTGGCGGAATTCTCTGATCCTGAGGCTAAGTGTTGCTGCCGTCGGAAGCGATGTCGCGTTTCTCGACGGCGTCAACATGGCCTCAGGATCAGCAATTCTGGCCCCTACAGGGGGCCAACACGGAACAGGAGCGGCCCACGCCGCTCCAGCTGCTGATCCCGGCATCAACTGGGCGCCGCGAGATACGCGGATGCGCAGTGGCACCGGCGCCAACGCGCGCTTGCACAGTGGCTCCCTTCTCCGCGCCGGCCCCGACGCAACATGGCGTAGGGCTACAGGGGCCGGCGCGGAAGAAAGGAGGCCCCCAGCCCGAGAGGCCGGCCTGCTGATCGGTGGGCCCCGATTGCAGGCAAGGCCACAACGGAGGCCCCCCACTGTGGTAAATCCCCCCCTTCCCCCCCCCCCCCCTCCCACAGGCCACCCCACGCCAAGGTCCCGCCAACTGAGAGCAGATTAGAATGGCGCCGGCGAGACTCAGGTTTTTTGCTGCGGCCGCTCGGCCTATCCCGGGCCGAGAATCGGCGGGGAGGCCCCGTATAGCGGCCCCCGACCGGCGACGCACCGACACCAATGGCGCCTATTCGAATCGCATCCCTGTGTTGGTGCGACGTGGTGCGATTCGCGCCGGTCACGCAGATTTTCCGGCCCGGCCCCGGGCTGAGAGAATCCCGCCCCCCAATCCCCAATACTGCTACAAACTCAGGTATTAAAAATGCCTCCTATACATAGACGTATCTTATCAGTTCACCTAATTTGTTCAACCTATAGAGTTTCAATTTCTCAAATTAGAACCACTACACAACTTACCTTTTTCCCTAAGGGCTGAATTATACGGGAGAGAAAATATTCATTTTTACAGGGAACCATTGTCTTTCATTCGCCCCTGAAGTTGCTGACTTCTGTGTCAACCATGCCAAACCATCACGGGTGATACCAGTCCTGTCCTCACTGGAGATTCACAGTAAGATTTGGTTGACAGAATCAGGAGTGACAATGCCAAATTATTTTTCAGCTGTCTAGCAGAGAAGCCCTGAAGCCAATTACATTACACAACTGCTTCCCCATGTGAGATGAATTAACTTAACAGACTGTGGATCAAACCTCGGAATCCTCTTGGTCTGTCTGGCTTAGTGCTGCATTCAATATTTTATTTACCTGCTGTCGGGTTAGGTCCGGAGTGTGCAGCATATCAAGAGCAGGTGTAGTCGTGGGCAAGATAAAACTTGCCAATGGAGAACTGAAAAAGACCGAGGTCAATAATGTATAATCAGTGTGACACACAGCTGAATCAGATATTGGGTTACAGCACCAAACCTGGCATTTTCAACAGCCAACAGATGATGCTCAAGCTGGACTGGATCCCAGTCAGGCTGCTAATGGCATAATGTACATATCGCTGGATGACCAACACCAGGAATATTGCGTGAAGCTCTGGGAATCTGGTATCTTATTTTTAATAAATTTAGAGTACTCAATTTTTTTTTCCCAATTAAGGGGCAATTTAGCGTGGCCAATCCACCTTACCTGCATATCTTTGAGTTGTGGGGGTGAAACCCATGCAGACACGGGGAGAATGTGAAACTCCACATGGACAGTGACCCAGGGCCGGGACGCGAACCTGTGAATCTGGTACTGGGTACAGCTCTGGGAAGTTGGTGTCTTGAGTACTGGGTACAGCTCTGGGAAGTTGGTACCATGAGTACTGGGTAGAGCTATAGGAAGCTTGTACATTGAGTACTGGGTACAGCTCTGGTATGTTGGTACCTGCACTATTGGGTAGAGCTCTGGGAAGCTGGTTCATTGAGTACAGGGTACATTTGGTGGGAAGCTGATACTTTGAGAACTGGGTACAGCTCTGGGTAGCTTGGAAACTGGGTTGAGCTCTGGGAAGCTGAAACACTGAGTACTGGGTACAGCTCAGGGTAGTTGGTATCTTGAGCACTTGTAGAGCTCTGGGAAGCTGGTAAATTAGGTACTGGGTACAGTTGTGGGAAGCTGGTACCTTGAGTACTGGGTACAGTTATGGAAAGCTGGTACCTTGAGTACTGGGTGCAGCTGTGGAAAGCTCGTACATTCAGTATTGGGTACAGCTCTGGTAAGTTGGTACCTGCACTACTGGGTAGAGCTCTGGGAAACTGGTTCATTGAGTACTGGGTACTGTTGGTGGGAAGCTGGTACCTTGAGTACTGGGTTTAGCTCTGGGAATCTGGTACCTTGAATACTGCTCTGGGAAGCTGAAACAGTGAGTACTGGGTACAGCTCAGGGTAGTTGGTACCTTGAGTACTGGGTATAGCTGTGGGAAGCTGGTACATTGAGTACTGCGTAGAGTTCTGGGAAGCTGGTACCTTGAGCACTTGGTAGAGCTCTGGCAAGCTGGTAGATTAGGTGCTGGGTACAGTTGTGGCAAGCTAGTACCTTGAGTACTGGATACAGTTGTGGGAAGCTGGTACCTTGAGTACTGGGTACAGCTGTGGGAAGCTGGTACCTTGAGTACTGGGTACAGCTGTGGGAAGCAGGTACACTGAATACTGGGACGAGCTCTGGGTAGCTGATATATTGAATACTGTGAAGAGCTCTGAGTAGCTGTTACATTGAGTGCTGGGAGATCTCTGGGTAGCTAATACATTGAGTACTGGGTAGAGGGGGTAGTTGATATATTGAGCACTGGGTAGAGCTCTGGGAAGCTGATACGTTGAGTACTGGGTAGAGCTCTGGGTAGCTGTTTCATTGACTACTGGGTAGAGCTCTGGGTAGCTGTTACATTGAGTACTGTGTAGAGGGGGTAGCTGATACGTTGAGTACTGGGTAGAGCTCTGGGTAGCTGATACGTTGAGTACTGGGTTGAACTCTGGGTAGCTGTTACGTTGAGTACTGGGTAGAGCATTGGGTAGCTGATATGTTGAATACTGGTTACAGCTCTGGGTAGCTGATACATTGAGTACTGGGTAGAGCTCTGGGAAGCTGGTACCTTGAGCACAGGGCTGAGATCTGTGTCGCTGATACATTGAGTATTGGGTAGAGCTCTGGTAGCCGATACGTTCAGTACTGGGTAGAGCTCTGGGAAGCTGGAACCTTGAGTACTGGGTAGAGCTCTGGTAAGTTGGTACCTGCACTACTGGGTAGGGCTCTGGGAGGCTGGTTCATTGAGTACTGGGTACAGTTGGTGGAAAGCTGGTACCTTGAGTACTGGGTGCAGCTGTGGGAAGCTGGGTCCTTGAGTTCTGGGTAGAGCTCTATCAGCTGGTACATTGAGTACTAGGTACAGTTGGTGGGAAGCTGATACCTTGAGTACTGGGTATAGCTCAGGGTAGTTGGTATCTTGAGCACTGGGTAGAGCTCTGGGAATCTGGTAAATTAGGTCCTGGGTACAGTTGTGGAAAGCTGGTACCTTGAGAACTGGGTACAGTTGTGGAAAGCTGGTACCTTGAGTACTGGGTGCAGCTGTGGGAAGCTGGTACCTTGAGTACTGGGTACAGCTGTGGGAAGCTGGTACCTTTGAGTACTGGGTACAGCCCTGGGAACCTGGTACATTGAATACTGGGTCGAGCTCTGGGTAGCTGATATATTGAGTACTGGGTAGAGCTCTGGGTAGCTGATACCACGAATACTGGGTAGAGCTCTGAGTAGCTGTTACGTTGAGTACTGGGTAGAGCTCTGAGTAGCTGTTACGTTGAGTACTGGGTACGGCTCTGGGAAGCTGGCACCTTGAGTACGGGGTACAGCTATAGGAAGCTCGTACATTCAGTACTGGGTACAGCTCTGGTAAGTTGGTACCTGCGCTACTAGGTAGAGCTCTGGGAAACTGGTTCATTGAGTACTGGGTACTGTTGGTGGGAAGCTGGTACCTTGAGTACTGGGTATAGCTGTGGGAAGCTGAAACATTGAGTACTGGGTACAGCTCTGGTAAGTTGGTACCTGCACTACTAGGTAGAGCTCTGGGAGGCTGGTTCATTGAGTACTGGGTTCAGTTGGTGGGAAGCTGGTACCTTGAGTACTGGGTATAGCTGTGGGAAGCTGGTACATTGAGTACTGCGTAGATTCCTGGGAAGCTGGTACCTTGAGCACATGGTAGAGCTCTGGGAAGCTGGTACATTAGGTGCTGGGGACAGTTGTGGCAAGCTGGTACCTTGAGTACTGGGTACAGTTGTGGGAAGCTGGTAGATTGAGTACTGGGTACTGCTGTGGGAAGCTGGTACTTTTGAGTGCTGGGTACAGCTGTGGGAAGCTGGTACCTTTGAGTACTGGGTACAGCTGTGGGAAGCTGGTACACTGAATACTGGGACAAGCTCTGGGTAGCTGATATATTCAATACTGTGGAGAGCTCTGAGTAGCTGTTACGTTGAGTGCTTGGTAGAGCTCTGGGTAGCTGTTACGTTGAGTACTTGGTAGAGCTCTGGGTAGCTGGTACCTTGACTACTGGGTAGAGCTCTGGGTAGCTGTTACATTGAGTACTGTGTACAGGGGGTAGCTGATACGTTGAGTGCTGGGTAGAGCTCTGCATAGCTGATACGTTGAGTACTGGGTTGAACTCTGGATAGCTGTTACATTGAGTACTGTGTAGAAGGGGTAGCTGATAGGTTGAGTGCTGGGTAGAGCTCTGGGTAGCTGATACGTTGGGTATTTGGTAGAGCTCTGGGTAGCTGGTACCTTGAATACTGGGTAGAACTCTGAGTAGCTGTTACATTGAGTACTGTGTTGAGGGGGTAGCTGATACATTGAGTACTGGGTAGAGGGGGTAGCTGATATATTGAGTACTGGGTAGAGCTCTGCATAGCTGATACGTTGAGTACTGGGTTGAACTCTGGGTAGCTGTTACGTTGAGTACTGGGCACAGCATTGGGTAGCTGATATGTTGAATACTGGTTACAGTTCTGGGTAGCTGATACATTGAGTACTGGGTAGAGCTCTGGGTAGCTGATACGTTGAGTACTGGGTAGAGCTCTGGGTAGCTGTTACGTTGAGTACTGGGTACAGCATTGGGTAGCTGATATGTTGAATACTGGTTACAGTTCTGGGTAGCTGATACATTGAGTACTGGGTAGAGCTCTGGAAAACTGGTACCTTGAGCACAGGGCTGAGATCTGGGTGGCTGATACATTGAGTATTGGGTAGAGCTCTGGGTAGCTAATACATTGAGTACTGGTTGGAGCTCTGGGTAGCTGATACATTGAGTACTGGGTAGAGCTCTGGGTAGCTGATACCACGAATACTGGGTAGAGCTCTGAGTAGCTGTTACGTTGAGTACTGGGTACAGCTCTGGGAAGCTGGCACCTTGAGTTCAGGGTACAGCTCTGGGAAGCTGGTACCTTGAGTACTGGGTACAGCTATAGGAAGCTCGTACATTCAGTACTGGGTACAGCTCTGGTAAGTTGGTACCTTCGCTACTAGGTAGAGCTCTGGGAAACTGGTTCATTGAGTACTGGGTACTGTTGGTGGGAAGCTGGTACCTTGAGTACTGGGTATAACTGTGGGAAGCTGAAACATTGAGTACTGGGTACAGCTCAGGGTAGTTGGTACCTTGAGTACTGGGTATAGCTGTGGGAAGCTGGTACATTGAGTACTGCATAGAGTCCTGGGAAGCTGGTACCTTGAGCACATGGTAGAGCTCTGGGAAGCTGGTACATTAGGTGCTGGGGACAGTTGTGGCAAGCTGGTACCTTGAGTACTGGGTACAGTTGTGGGAAGCTGGTATCTTGAGTACTGGGTACTGCTGTGGGAAGCTGGTACCTTTGAGTGCTGGGTACAGCTGTGGGAAGCTGGTACCTTTGAGTACTGGGTACAGCTGTGGGAAGCTGGTACACTGAATACTGGGACAAGCTCTGGGTAGCTGATATATTGTGCACCGGGTAGAGCTCTGGGTAGCTGTTACGTTGAGTACTTGGTAGAGCTCTGGGTAGCTGTTACCTTGACTACTGGGTAGAGCTCTGGGTAGCTGTTACATTGAGTACTGTGTAGAGGGGGTACCTGATACGTTGAGTGCTGGGTAGAGCTCTGGGTAGCTGATACGTTGAGTACTGGGTTGAACTCTGGGTCGCTGTTACGTTGAGTACTGGGTACAGCATTGGGTAGCTGATATGTTGAATACTGGTTACAGTTCTGGGTAGCTGATACATTGAGTACTGTGTAGAGCTCTGGAAAACTGGTACATTGAGCACAGGGCTGAGATCTGGGTAGCTGATACATTGAGTATTGGGTAGAGCTCTGGGTAGCTAATACATTGAGTACTGGGTAGAGCTCTGGGTAGCTGATACATTGAGTACTGGGTAGAGCTCTGGGTAGCTGATACATTGAGTACTGGGTAGAGCTCTGGTAGCTGATACATTGAGTACTGGGTAGAGCTCTGGGTAGCTGATACATTGAGTATTGGGTAGAGCTCTGGGTAGCTAATACATTGAATACTGGGTAGAGCTCTGGGTAGCTGATACATTGAGTACTGGGTAGAGCTCTGGTAGCTGATATATTGAGTACTGGGTAGAGCTCTGGGTAGCTGATACATTGAGTACTGGGTAGAGCTCTGGGTAGCTGATACATTGAGTACTGGGTAGAGCTCTGGGTAGCTGTTACGTTGAGTACTGGGTACAGCATTGGGTAGCTGATATGTTGAATACTGGTTACAGTTCTGGGTAGCTGATACATTGAGTACTGGGTAGAGCTCTGGAAAACTGGTACCTTGAGCACAGGGCTGAGATCTGGGTGGCTGATACATTGAGTATTGGGTAGAGCTCTGGGCAGCTAATACATTGAGTACTGGGTAGAGCTCTGGTAGCTGATATATTGAGTACTGGGTAGAGCTCTGGTAGCTGATACATTGAGTACTGGGTAGTGCGCTGGAAAACTGGTACCTTGAGCACAGAGCTGAGATCTGGGTGGCTGATACATTGAGTATTGGGTAGAGCTCTGGGCAGCTGATACGTTGAGTAATGGGTAGAACTCTGGTAGCTGATACATTGAGTACTGGGTAGAGCTCTGGGTAGCTGATACATTGAGTAATGGGTAGAGCTCTGGTAGCTGATACATTGAGTAATGGGTAGAGCTCTGGTAGCTGATACGTTCAGTACTGGGTAGAGCTCTGGTAAGTTGGTACCTGCACTACTGGGTAGAGCTCTGGGAGGCTGGTTCATTGAGTACTGGGTGCAGTTTGTGGAAAGCTGGTACCTTGAGTACTGGGTATAATTGTGGGAAGCTGGTACATTGAGTACTGTGTAGTGTTCTGTGAAGCTGGTACTTTAGGTACTGGGTATAGTTGTGGGAAGCTGGTACCTTGAGCACTGGGTACAGCTCTGGGAAGCTGGTACATTGAATACTGGGTCGAGCGCTGGGTAGCTGATATATATATATATGTATATATATATATTTTTTTTAATTTGGAGTACCCAATTATTATTTTTTCCAATTAAGGGGCAATTTAATGTGACCAATCCACCTAACCTGCACATCTTGGGTTGTGGGGGTGAAACCCACGCAGCCATGGGATGATAGTAATCAACTATTTCCTGAAAGATCTGATAGGTAAAAAGGACTATTTAGTGTAAATATTAAGACCCAGTTTTAATACCCATTTAAAATGAGGATTTCAGCACTCCTAACCTCAGGTCATGGCAAAATACATAGCTTTGCCTGACACATGCATAAACTATTTGGAGATAAAAACAACATTTTCACGAAGCAAGATGAAAAAGCTATTGTTCTAATAAACATATTTTCAAAGACAGTTTGACATTAAGAAATGAGCTGTACCAGTAATCGGATCAAGGCCAAGTAAGCACCATAGCAATATGAAGGCACCATTGTCCAGAATGTGGATAAAAGCAAAATCAGCAGAAAACCAGTAGAAACCAGTCTTGATAAAGGCACAGAATCGCATTCCATAACATACACAAATATTCAAACATGAAATATTCAGAACTTATGTTGCACATTAAGGATTGACAGTTAACCATCGAATCAAATGTATTTGATTCTAACCCAAGCCAATTAGGATGACATAGAGGTGTAGATAGATGATTAAAGTTTGATAAGATTCTCCTTAAACATGATGGTCCATACGGCCATCTTTATCCAGGATCATCTTATACTTTGATCTAACTACTCGCTATCCTTATTTTCATATTTTCACTTTTCCACTCTAACTCTTGAAGTAAATGCAAGCTGTTTTGCCGTAAGCAAGAAACCATTTCTGTATTATTTTGTTAAATTAAGTTAAATTGTTTATACGTTACTTCTCTTTAAGTCTTTTTGCTAGCCGGACTTTATTGAGACTAGATTTAAGTTTCTCTCAATTGTAATCAAATAGAGGCAATAAAGATTCTTGTTTGCATCCGAGAAGTTTAACTCCAATTTCGACTGAGTTTTAGTGATGTTAGACTTCACTAATCCCGCATGGTAGATCTCATCAATTTGGCATAGTTTGGCAAAAGGGGAGGAGTGCAGAATCGGAGGAAATTGAAAGACCGAAGATCGTCCGGTTAACGGAAGCCTAGAAGGACGGAAGACCCAAAGAAAAACGGCTAGACTGGGGTAAGAAACATCTTTTTCACCCATTAAAAGTCATAAAGCCACATCAAGTAGAGCTCCGACCCCTTAGAAAGGACCTTTTTTCAGACTGAGTTATTCAATCAGGTACCGGTCGTTTGAAATCAAAATAACACGTGGCTGAAAGGTAAATAGTCACGGTAGTGTACCAAGATTGCACATAATGTGGTTGGCGACCAAAAAATTGGGTGTAGGGAAGAGTTAATGGCGGATATGAATCCTAAAATAAATTCAGAACCTTCAAAAGGTAGAGAATAGCTTCCCACAACTTCAAGGGGAGGTCGCACTGTACCAGATGTCTCTGTTGACGATATATTGGGAGATCTTAGATCTTTAATTTATAGACATTTTGGACTGTCTGAAGTATCCACAAAAATTGAATCAAAATATGACACCCCTGACAATACAAAAAAGTTTTGGAAACAACCACACGATTGACCAAAAAGAAACGTATGAAATGGTCTTTTGCAGTAATGGCAGAGCTCCATAAGCAGCAAGAAACAGTCACAAACACAAAACACAATTGTGAACTTAAAACTGCCAAAGAAAAACTAGTGGTAGTCATTAACCAATTGCGAGCTGGAAAACCTAAGCTCAAGAAATCTGATCAATCTGGAACACTATTGGCAGACTCAAAATGCAGAACTCAGCTATTACTATTACAAATTGATTAACTTCAAAAGAAAAATACTGACTCAGAATCCAAACTTCAACAGTTAATATCAGAAAATGATGGTCTTAAAAGTCAAAATTGCCATTTATTTGAGGAAAAATGTATTTTGGAAAGTGACATGGACACCATGAAATGTCAAAACAAATTACTGACAGTCAAATTAACAGTGCCACCAACGGGAAGAGTTGAAATGATTTTAACTAAGGCTCAAGATGTACCAGTGGTAACTAGGTCAGATCCTGCATTATTGCAAGCTGTAACTGACAAGAAAACAATGAATACACTGATCTAAGTTCCACAAGGGGAGTCTGGCCAAATGAACTATCTGTCCATTCCGGGTTCAAGGACACTTTTACCCCAGAACAAACCGTTATCTTACTCTGAGACTGACCACGACATGCTGCTGGCCCCGATCCAAAAGCCTCTCATGGCAGCTTTAATAGACTGTGAGATTGTTAAACAAGAAAAGCCTGTTCAGTTGAGCAATGAGCCTAGTGGCAAACAAAGTGTAATACAACTTAGCCCATTAAGCACCAAACAGCTAGGAGTTGAAGTGATAAAGATAACAGCCTGGGTTTTTAACCATTTAAAAGATTTATCATCTAAAACCCATTTTGTCACTGGTTTAAAACCAGAACTGTCTGCAGCTTGAAACTTGATCCTACTCAGACCTCAGTCCCAGTCCGAAACAGCAACTGCTAAAAATAGCATGTCAATCGTTGCTTCTCCTCCTCCGTTAACGCCAAATCCGACCCCTGTACTCACTTCGAAAAAGAATTCCAGAAAAGATATGAGATTCCTTTCTCGTGTTGAAGACGGCCATTTTGCAAATTTCCGATTTCATAATTACAAATTGGACTCCTACGATGAAGACCCACCTCCTGGCTACAGTGATATGCCCCAAGTCACGTATCGCTAGTTGCCAAGAACTGTTAACTTGAGAAAACTGTCATTATTTTGAATGTTGCTTTATTAATTTTAAGAAATTAACAAATCTTGTTAGCTGTGCTTTATTTAACAGAGCTGACGAATTTATCTACAGAAAACCAAGTTCATTCAGTGTAAGATTGGTTCAGTCATATATTCAATAAGATTTTGTGTTGGATATTTTAAAATAAATGTTTAAAATTAGCCTGGAAATTAAAACTTCAGACAACGTGGAAGCTGTTTTTAAAATAAAACACAACTTTGAATCAAAGCAAACCTATGTTTCAAGAGCACACTGTTCTAAGATAATTGATAAGCAGTAATTTGGCAGCAATCCAACTTTTACTCCCAATCCATTTGAGTGACATATATAAAAAACGTTTGAGAAAGATGCAAATGGCAACATTCCAAGCTATACACCCCTTTTTGTTTCTGCAGGAAAATTAACCCTTTCAAGAGGCTTTTGTGTATAATCCAGAAGATGTCAAAGACTTGGCAGTTCACATCCAATACAAAGTTAAAAAAAAACTTGACCAACCCTTTGATTACACTCTTTGGGGTTGGCTTTCCAATTGGTTGGGTGGCACAGGAATTAACATCATTTAGGGACCTTTTCCTATTTTGTATATTTGGACTTATCATTTACGTATGAATGTTGCTGATCAGATACTTTGGCTAATGCATGCCTACCCATAGTGCCCTACCAATCCACAAGGTTCATATTAATTCATATGCACCACTAGCCAATTACATCAAAATGGAAAATTTCCGTTGAACTATTATTTACTGCATTATTATTCATTTATTAGTGAATTATTATTAATAATTTATTACTAAATTACATAATCAATTTTAATAATCATTTTACCATTTATTACTAAATCATATACTCAACTTCCGTTATTTTTCTGTATAATCATTTTATTTGTATACATAAAATTATTATTAATTATTTATTACTGAATTATGTAATTATGATATCAATTTTTAATCAGTATGTCAATATTTAAAAAAATACTAAGGAATTAAAAGTTGGATCCACGCATCACATGTGAAGCGCGCGTATAAGTATTAAGATCTGTAAAAATGTTTACCATAATATTCATTTCCAGTTATTTGATTGGCTTTTTAAATGTTATACCAGAACTGAATGAGAACACATTCCTTTACACCTCTAAGATATATGCTAAAAATGTCAATATTTCCACTTTTTGGGTATGCATTGCTAACTCAGGAGAAGGTATTCCCTTCTTAACTATCCCCTTTAATGCTTCAGAAACAGCAGAATGGTACATCTATCAGAGTGTCCCTCACTCTGTAGTGGTCCATTCTGGAGTATATTTATGTGAAAAAGGAAGGTACAAGATTTATCTAAAGAAATTTATTAACTTATGGAAATTTGCAGGCTATCCACTAACCACCTTTTCAGGATGGCACCAACTTAAATATAACCCTAACAAAAATCTAAATATATTAGCCTTCCAACTAACATTAAACAAAAAGGATCAATATGCCTCACGAGTAATCACTCTAAAGGGATGAAAATGGGCAATAGTGTTTGTACTAATTATTTGGATGTTAACTCAGCTTATAAATGTACACAAAATTTATTACAAAAAACTGAACGGTCCTCAACAATAACAGGCATACACAACATCACAAATAATAAAACATTCTCAGATCATTGGTACTTAGAAGATATTTACTTATACTCTGCTTATAATGGGACTTATTTTATTTGTAATGACAATGCATATTCCTGGCTCCCAAAATACTAGTCAGGATCTTGCAATTTAGGATACATAGTACCTACCATCCGTCATCCTCCTCATCTCCCTTATGTTTCAGAACCAGCCACTCGATGAAATAAACGTGCCATAACCTTACAAGACACAATTTATGCTAAAATTATTCCTTTCTATTGGGAAGTAAGGGTAGCCAATTAATTGATTAAAATAACACCCATCATACAAAACGTAGCCGATTACACCGCCACTGCCCTAGATACAATTTCTGACAAAATGCGAGCAATTTGAACCGTGGCATTACAAAATCGAATGGCACTTGACTATGTGCTAGCCGACAAAGGTGGCACCTACGCCCTGATTGGTGCGGAGTGTTGCACTTTCATTCCAGATAACTCACAGGAAGTTAAAGTTCTGGCATCACACATCCAAAAGGAAATCAAGAAACTTCATTCACCCCCAGATGCCTCTCTCTGGGAGAAACTTTGCGGGTGGTTGGGACACACTGGAATGTCCACAGTAAGAATAATCTTTTTCCCCTGTGTAGCAGGATTCATCATTTACATAACGTACCAGTGCATTGTGTGCATTAAACAACTATTCACTAAACACAAGGGCTCAACAGTCAGAATGATTCACACTAACCCCACTGCACCACCATTAGATGAAATAGAAATGTAATATTATTGTTGAAATGTTACTGATCAATCAATTATTTGACTGTATTGTTAACATATTGCGAATAGATTAATACTGAACCAGTAGAATCAAATTCGATTAATTGTTATTTTATAATAATGATTCTTTCAGAATTATAATAATTTTTGCTGAACTGCTTGTAATGCAATGCTTGCCCACTCTATTGTTTAAAACTGCAATGACAATATGAATGAGTTCTTCTTTGCGCTTTTACCTATCCTGTCGCATTTATTATATTGTTTTATCTTATTGTGATGAATCTCACTTCATCTTACGATTTATCAAAGGACGGACTGATAGTAATCAACTATTTCCTGATAGATCTGATAGGTAAAAAGGACTATTTAGTGTAAATATTAAGACCCAATTTTAATACCCATTTTAAAATGAGGATTTCAGCACTCATAACCTCAGGTCATGACAAAATACATAGCTTCGACAGAAGCACAAAAGCCTGACACATGCATAAACTAATTGGAGATAAAAACAACATTTTCATTAAGCACGATGAAAAAGCAATTGTTCTAATAAACATATTTTCAAAGACAGTTTAACGTTAAGAAATGAGCTGTACCAGTAATCAGATCAAGGCCAAGTAAGCACCATAGCAATATGAAGGCACCATTGTCCAGAATGTGGATAAAATCAAAGTCAGCAGAAAACCAGTAGAAGCCAGTCTTGATAAAAGCACAGAATCGCATTCCATAACATACACAAATATTCAAACATGAAATATTCAGAACTTATGTTGCACATTAAGGATTGACAGTTAACCATCGAATCAAATGTATTTGATTCTAACCCAAACCAATTAGGATGACATAGAGGTGTAGATGGATGACTAAAGTCTGATAAGAGTCTCCTTACACATGATGGTCTGTACAGCCATCTTTATCCAGGATCATCTTATACTTTGATCTAACTATCCTTATTTTCATATTTTCACTTTTCCACTCTAACTCTTGAAGTAAATGCAAGCTGTTTTGCTGTAAGCAAGAAACCATTTCTGTATTATTTTGAAAGTTAAATTGTTTATAAGTTACTTCACTTTAAGTCCTTTTGTTAGCTGGACTTTATTGAGAATAGATTTAAGTTTCTCTCAATTGTAACCAAATAGAGGCAATAAAGATCTTGTTTGCATCCGAGAAGTTTAACTCCAATTTTGACAGAGTTTTAGTGTCGCAAGACTTCATTAATTCTGCATGGTAGATCTCTTCATGGGGAGAATGTGCAAACTCCACATGGACAGTGACCTAGGGCTGGGATTCGAACCCGGGTCCTCAGCGCCGCAGTCCCAGTGCTATCCACTGCGCCACATGCCGCCCGGTAGCTGATATATTGAGTACTGGGTAGAGCTATGGGTAGCTGATACCTTGAATACTGGGTGGAGCTCTCGGTAGCTGTTACATTGAGTACTGGGTAGAGCTCTGGATAGTTGTTACGTTGAGTACTGGGAGAGCTCTGGGTACCTGATACACTGAGTACTGGGTAGAGTGGGTAGTTGATGCGTTGAGTACTGGGTACAGCATTGGGTATCTGATACATTGAGTACTGTGTAGGGCTCTGGCTAGCTGTTACGTTGAGCACTGGGTAGAGCTCTGGGTAGCTGATATATTGAGTACTGGGTTGAGCTCTGGGTAGCTGATACATTGAGTACTGGGTAGAGCTCTGGGTAGCTGGTACCTTGAATACTGGGTAGAGCTCTGGGTAGATGTTACATTGAGTACTGTGTAGAGGGGGTAGCTGATACGTTGAGTGCTGGGTAGAGCTCTGGGTAGCTGATACGTTGAGTACTGGGTTGAGCTCTGGGTAGCTGATACATTGAGTACTGGGTAGAGCTCTGGTAGCTGATACGTTGAGTGCTTGGTAGAGCTCTGGGTAGCTGTTACGTTGAGTACTGGGTAAAACTCTGGGTAGCTGTTACATTGACTACTGGGTAGAGCTCTGGGAAGCTGTTACATTGAGTACTGTGTAGAGGGGGTAGCTGATACGTTGAGTACTGGGTAGAGCTCTGGGTAGCTGATACGTTGAGTACTGGGTAGTGTTCTGGGAAGCTGGTACTGTGAGTACTGGGTAGAGCTCTGGGAAGCTGGTACTGTGAGTACTGGGTAGTGTTCTGGGAAGCTGGTACTGTGAGTACTGGGTAGTGTTCTGGGAAGCTGATAGATTGAGTACATGAAGGCTGTCACAAGGAGGCCACCCAGTTTCTATAGGAGTTTAACACTGGGAACAAGGAAGCCGATCTGTATACCAGCAGTGAGGAATAACTACTTAAGGCAGATGTCTTCAAGCAAAAGCATTGCAGACGGAACTTTCCAGAGGTATTGAGACCACTTAACAGGATAGAAAAGGTCAATCCAGTAAAATACTTTCAGATATGCCTAAAGAGAATAGTAGGGCAAAGGGTCAGGGTTCAGGAAGGGCAATAGAATAGATGTCAGGAAGTATTTATACAGTGGTACCCTCACAAATGGAAAGATTAGCAAGAAAGGTGCTTTAGATCAGGACACTTAAAGCACTGGATGTTGCCATGAGAAAATGGTCAATTTGATTCCAGAGGAATAGAATGGAATGGCTAAAGAGTCGTGCTTATCCAAACCAACCTCCGAAAGTTGAATTGATTTCTTCTAAAAAAAAAGTTTGATTTTTAAAAATCTGTTTATTTCCTCAGGACAAAAAGCAGCCAAACATGTCACTGTAAGAGACCATAATATTGGAAATCTCATTGTCAAGAACCTTGATATAACATATTACAGATATCAATTTTACAAACCCAGTGCTAGAAGCCTCAATATTACGAATGACAATACTCCAGTCCCCAATATTACAATCCTGATATTACAAACTACATATCCGATTAGAAATTTCTAGGCATAACCCCTCCTGATTCTGGCTGACCTTGTGTGTGCTTTAATGTGTCCATTAAAGTCCTCCCCCCACCACTACCCACTCCCCCAGGAAGGTCGGTACATGACTCTGGACTCTTAACATCATGGTGAAGCAGGAACCTATGACTGTAACATAACAAGGTATGACTTAAACATAAATTGGGCGGCACGGTGGCCCAGTGGTTAGCACTGATGCCTACGTCACTGAGGACCCGGGTTCAATCCCGGCCCTGGGTCACTGTCCGTGTGGAGTTTGCACATTCTCCCTGTGTCTGCGTGGGTTTCACCCCCACAACCCAAAGATGTGCAGGTTAGGTGGATTGGCCACACTAAATTGCCCCTTTAAAAAAAATGAATTCAACATAAATAAAAACTGCTGAACAAGTTTGCAATAAGACAGCTGGAATGCAGCGGGACAATTTAATGACAAAAATATTTTTCTCATAATGTAAACGCAGGTTGTCCAAGTCTTCCTGCTAAGGGTTGACACTGGAGCACGCACAGTCCTGGCAGTTTGCGATTTTCCCTTTGTTGCAAAACCCCTGACATTTAATGATCGGCTGAATAATAAACATCACATTTATCATAACAAACCTGTCAGCTTTTCTCCAGCTGACACAACAGAACCGGTGAAAACTCCAACTGTTGTGACAGACAAATTCAACCAAGCGCGGAGCTGAGCATTCAGCTTCTGCGACAGATTTTTTAAAAAACAAAGAGGACACAGAATACCGCGGATGTTGGAAATCTGAAACAATCACACAAAATGCTGGAAAACAATCAACAGGTCAGGCAGAACCCATGGAGAGAGAAACAAGAGATGAAGATTTCATCAGAACCATTTCCTTCTGAAAGATATTCTTATGCTGGCAATGAAAGTGTCCAAGATGGCAGCCTTCATGTGGCTCACTCGGTTAAGCGAGAAATCACTGCAAACGTCATCAACCCGCCGACCAAACAGCAATCAACTATCTCCCAATCTTGACAACGATAACTCAAGTCACCAGTGTGGCTTTTTCCATTCTCAAAGTTACAAAGCCAATACACAGAGTGGACGGGACAATCCCTTAATTCATCTCATGGCTTGCCCTAAAAGCCAATGCAAATTCAAACTGAATCCAACTCATGGTCTATACAAGAGAGACATACAAGGTCCAAGCTGACAAGAAAAGGCATTGCACCTCATCTTGGGCTTGATCTTAGCCAAAAGGCCTTTTCCAGGGCCAAGCAATATGTCAGGTCATGAACAAGAATCATACAACTTAACATCGAAGGACGCTCCCGGGCAAAGTGCAAATATATCGTGGACATCCTGAAGATACATAACATTTACTTCCTTGCACTTCAAGAAACCCATATCTCCAATGACCAAAAGGTCAACCATTATCGTATCCATGGATACAACCTCACGGTTAGTTACTACCACTTGAAATCTGGCTTGGCCGCACATGTAAAGAACACCATTGTGGATTTCGCTGCTTTCCCGCTCTCGCAAGAGGGGAGCTGCACATCACTAATGTGCCTCTAACTTGAAATATCTAAAGCCAGCATTCCCAAGTGCACCAGTCCCAGCAATATATGTTGGTGATTTTAACAGTCACCACACAATGTGGGGTTATGAGATACATGGAACCGATGGCGAAGGCCTAACAGACTGTATTTCTGTAGAAGACCTGCTCTGGTCTTTGATCTCAACCGGCAAGCAACTTTCCACTCCGCCTGTTGGCAGCGAGGATACAACCCAGACCTCACCATCGCATCCAAAGACCAAAGACATGTTACACGTATCCCGTAAAACATCCTCTGACTTCCCCAATAGCCAACCGAGGCCCATCATTACCCAGGATGGCATTGAAATCCCTGTCAAGACCAACCCCATTGTGCAACGTGGCCAAAATAAGCCTGGACTGCTATAGGGAAGCTGTTATAAAAGTGGTGGCCCAAATTCCCGCGATCCTGGAATGTTATCACCGTTTGTTGGTCTCCTGTCCGCCCCTGCAAAAAAAAGAGCAGCCCCCGAACCTTCAGGGAAGAATACATTCTCTGCTGGATAAAGGAGACCCAGGGCCTGCTTTGGCAATAAAATCACTCTGGCAACCCACCGGTTGCAACAATCATGTTCATGTCTCTAGGTTCAGCCAGATACCAGGGATGAATGGAATGGATTGAAGGTCTAGACTTCTGTGGTAGTCTGTGTTAGAAGGATTACGGTACCTGGTAATGCCGGAATACCATTGGTGGAGAATGTACTTGTTCCCATTTGTTAAGCTTGTATGTTAGCTCCGCCCTGCAAGGCAGGGTATAAGAGCCCGTGCCACCCCAGCAGCTTTCTTCTGTACCTGCGCTGCTGGGGGAAACATCTAGCGTATTAAAGCCTTCAATTGTCTCCAATCTCGCTTCTGGAGTCTCTCGCTGAGACTGGGCCCTCCTATGTTGGCTTGGCGCCGCTAATCCTATGGAATACTGGGCCCCAAAAGTCCAACTCAATTCTATAGCCTCCAAATTAGCAGAGACTACAAAGAAAACCTCTTGTCAACTACGCTAGACAATGACCTTGATACCCCAACCCCCCACTGGCCCCACCCCCATCAACATCGATTGGTCGGCTGATGGAATTTGCTACCACAGAAAACAGTGAGGCCAAAATACTATGTTTCAAGAAGCAGTTAGATCTAGCACTTGGGGCAGAAGAGATCAAAGGATGTGGGGGCACGGAGGCCCGATTTGACTGATCAGCCATGATCATAATGAATAGTGGAGCAGGTTCGAAGGGCCGAATGGCCTCCTCCTGCTCCTATTTTCTATGTGAGGTGAAGGAAGGGGTTAGCAGCAATAAAGAAAGGGAAGGTGGCTGGCAAAGATGGTATCCCCCCCCCCCCCCCCTCCCCGGCTGCAGAATTTCTCCAACACCTCGGTCCAAAGGGACTCTGTGGTTTGTGAAACTATACGACAAAGCCAATGGTATCAGGATGCATCCCTGAGGCATGATAGGAGATGATGATCTGTTCCACACTAAAAGGCAAGCTGACCGATGACCCAGCAAGCTATCATTTCTGTACACAGCTTAGAATGACACATTGTGGCTTTCCATGGTGAATCTGCCCTCTTGGTCGAGGCTGTGATTCCTGAAGGACAAGCAGGCTTCCGGCCTACTCATAGTTGCTGCGACAAGCTCTTGGCCTCTCAACTCACACTGAGGCCAGTTTCTGGAGGAAACTCAAAACCAGTGCAGCCCTTGTAGACCTGTCACAACCGGTGACATGGTCTGGATTAAAATCCTAATGCTGAAACTCGTGAGGATAGTCCCCTGCCCCAAAAACACTCTACCCCTTTGGGTGATGTCGGGCAACAGATGGCTATGCGTCCACCATGCTGACAACGTCGGCTCACCTCGATCCCCCAATGATGGACTGCTACAAGGGTCAGTACTGGCACCGACACTTTTCAACAGCTACCTGAGTCACATGCAGCCCACAAACTGCGCAAATCTGGCGTGTGCGGCTGGTCTAACCCTGGCAACACAAGCAGCCATCTTTGATGACAGAGTCCACTTTAAACAGGGATCTTAACATTGTGTCTGAGCACTTCCAGAAGTGGAGGCTCAAACTAAATTCCCGTAAAACCACCATATTTCATCTTGATAAAACAATGTTAAATGCACCCTGAATGTGACCCTCCGCGGCAACCTTGTGCAACATGATCCCAGTCTGACTTACCTCAGAATGAAGCTGGACTACAGCACCTGAAGACAGGAATCAGCGTGATCCAGAAACGGGCAAACACCAGTTAGGGATCCTCAGCACCAGTACCAGCATGTACCCTGTAGCTGAGTGCTGTGCACCAGTCTGGACCATAGGTAGCCACACCCGACTGGTTAATGTTCAACTGAACATTGCAATGAGGTGCATCACTGGATCCCACAAGTTGACCCTGTGCTGGCACACATCATCACTCCCCCCCCAATCCACCATGACGCAGCAACCCTCCGTGAAGCTGAGTGAACCAAGGAAAAGAAACGGCTCCCCCTCCACCAGGACCTCACCAATGACCCTCACCTCTACTTGAGGTCCTTTTGGACCCATTCACATAACCCCAGGCATGGTGATTTCAACACTTAACAAGCTTGGCAAAGAGAATGGTCCTCACAAGAAGTCACGAGCAACCATCTTGTGAAAGACCTGACACAGAAGGTCCCTGGTTTTGACCTCCCTTGAAGCTCATGGACCTCCCTAAACCACATCTGTACATCTGAGGCACAAATGGAAGTAGCTTATGGTGGACAATGGCTTCTACATAACAGCATTGATACAGGCTTCACAAAACATCCTGGTGGATCTCTGCCATCTTAACCCAAAGCCAAATGTCCAGGCACAAGAACACTGTGGAAAGTTGAGACTCCTTGTAGCTACATAGTAGATCAATACGTTGGCACAGATATTGCTGTAGGAATAATGGTGAAACCGTCAGCCTATTGTGTTAATACTCCACTAAAACTGATAGTAACGTCAGTTGAGAGGCTAAGAGCTTGTCACAGCAACTACGTTTAGGCCGGAAGCCTGCTTGTCCTTCAGGAATCACAGCCTCGACCAAGAGGGCAGATTCTCCATGGAATGCCACTGACACAGAATAACATGGAAATCTGGCAGCTGTTGTTGTCAATGTGCCCAAGACCCTCCGTGGAGGGGCCACTGTAGAAGTTCCAATGAGAGATTTCAAAAAAGAACAAAGAACAAAGAAAAGTACAGCACAGGAACAGGCCCTTCGGCCCTCCAAGCCCGTGCCGACCATGCTGCCCGACTAAACTACAATCTTCTACACTTCCTGGGTCCGTATCCCTCTATTCCCATCCTATTCATGTATTTGTCAAGATGCCCCTTAAATGTCACTATCGTCCCTGCTTCCACCACCTCCTCCGGCAGCGAGTTCCAGGCACCCACTACCCTCTGTGTAAAAAGCTTGCCTCGTACATCTACTCTAAACCTTGCCCCTCGCATCTTAAACCTATGCCCCCTAGTAATTGACCTCTCTATCCTGGGGAAAAGCCTCTGACTATCCACTCTGTCTATGCCCCTCATAATATTGTAGACCTCTATCAGGTCGCCCCTCAACCTCCGTCGTTCCAGTGAGAACAAACCGAGTTTATTCAACCGCTCCTCATAGCTAATGCCCTCCATACCAGGCAACATCCTGGTAAATCTCTTCTGCACCCTCTCTAAAGCCTCCACATCATTCTGGTAGTGTGGCGACCAGAATTGAACACTATACTCCAAGTGTGGCCTAACTAAGGTTCTATACAGCTGCAGCATGACTTGCCAATTCTCATACTCAATGCCCCGGCCAATGAAGGCAAGCATGCCGTATGCCTTCTTGACTACTTTCTCCACCTGTGTTGCCCCTTTCAGTGACCTGTGGACCTGTACACCTAGATCTCTCTGACTTTCAATACTCTTGAGGGTTCTACCATTCACTGTATATTCCCTACCTGCATTAGACCTTCCAAAATGCATTTCCACCGTAATCATGAATTGATGAGAACCGGGTTGCTGCTGGTATGGTCAAGGGGGAGCTGGAGCGAGTAGAGGGGGTTGGGATGGGGGTCTGCCGCCGTGGGGAACGGGCCGGGCGTGGGTTGCGGGCGCGTGGCTGGCCGAGGAGGGGTTATGGCTAGTCGGCGGGGGAGGGGGGGCGGGTAGCCCCCTGATCCGGCTGATAACCTGGAATGTAAGGGGACTGAACGGGCCGGTCAAGCGGGCCCGGGTGTTCGCGCACCTGAAGGGGCTGAAGGCGGATGTGGTCATACTCCGGAGACACACCTGAAGGTGGGAGACCAGGTAAGATTGAGGAAGGGGTGGGGAGGTCAGGTGTTTCATTCGGGGCTGGATGCCAAAAATCGGGGGGTGGCGATCTTGGTGGGAAAGAAGGTGTCGTTCGAGGCGTCGAGCATTGTGACAGACAATGGCAGCAGGTACGTAATGGTAAGTGGTAAGCTGCAAGGGGAGAGGGTGGTGCTGGTCAACGTGTACGCCCCGAACTGGGACGATGCGGGTTTATGCAGCGCATGTTGGGTCGGATCCCGGACTTGGAATTGGGGGGCTTGATAATGGATGGGGGGGGTCTTTAACACGGTGTTGGACCCGGCACTGGACCGCTCTAGGTCTAGGACGGGTAGGAAGTCGGCGGCGGCTAAAGTGCTGAGGGGGTTTATGGACCAGATGGGAGGGGTGGACCCTTGGAGATTTGCAAGGCCGGGGGCTAGGGAATTTTCATTCTTCTCGCATGTTCATAAGACCTATTCCCGGGGACTTCCGGTTGCGGCGATGCCTTGCTAGCCACACGTTTCGGCGGCTCCAGCTCCGACGGACCTTCGGGCTCTTTTAAGAGCCCCAACGGGAAATTTTTGGGCAACGCAACCCGGTGTGGGGTGAGTGAGTAGGGAGTCCCCCCCCAACGAAGGAGGAAAATATCGGCGGCGGCGGCTGCAGCGCGAGGAATCGTCGACGAAAGGGACAGAAAGGGAGAAGACACAAGATGGCGGCGGAGAAAGCTCAGACGACATGGGGGCCCGAGCAAGACGAATTTTTGAGACGGTGTGTGGAGCTACTAAAGAGGGAGATGCTGACCCCGATGCTACAGGCAATTGAGGGGCTCAAGGAGGCACAAAGGACCCAGGAGACAGAGCTCCGCGTGGTGGAGCAGAAGGTGACGGATAATGAGGATGAGATCCTGGGCCTGGCGGTCAAAACACAGACGCACGAGGCACTCCATAAAAAGTGTATTGAAAGGATCGAGGCCCTAGAAAACAGAGCGCGAAGGAAGAACCTTCGGATACTGGGTCTCCCTGAGGGAGTGGAAGGAGCGGACTGTGGAGCTTATGTAAGTACGATGCTAAGCTCATTGATGGGTGCTGAGGCCCCTGTGGGCCCCTTGGAGGTGGAGTGGGCACATTGGATCCCGGCGAGAAGACCAAAAGCAGGAGAACCACCCAGGGCGACAATCGTGCGATTTCACCGCCTTAAAGATAGAGAAGAGGTCCTGAGATGGGCTAAAAAGGTGCGGAGTAGCAGATGGGAGAATGCAGTGGTACGGGTGTACCAGGATTGGAGTGCGGAGGTGGCGAGAAGGAGGGCGAGTTTTAACCGAGCCAAGGAGGTGTTACATAAAAAGGTGAAGTTCGGGATGCTGCAGCCGGCATGACTATGGGTCACGTACCAGGAGAGACACCATTATTTCGATACGGCGGAAGAAGCATGGACCTTTGTTAAAGAGGAGAAATTGGATCGGAACTGAGGGACTGATACTAAGAACAAAGAAATGTACAAAGAACAAAGAAATGTACAGCACAGGAACAGGCCCTTCGGCCCTCCAAGCCCGTGCCGACCATACTGCCCGACTAAACTACAATCTTCTACACTTCCTGGGTCCGTATCCTTCTATTCCCATCCTATTCATATATTTGTCAAGATGCCCCTTAAATGTCCCTATCGTCCCTGCTTCCACTACCTCCTCCGGTAGCGAGTTCCAGGCACCCACTACCCTCTGCGTAAAAAACTTGCCTCGTACATCTACTCTAAACCTTGCCCCTCTCACCTTAAACCTATGCCCCCTAGTAATTGACCCCTCTACCCTGGGGAAAAGCCTCTGACTATCCACTCTGTCTATGCCCCTCATAATTTTGTATACCTCTATCAGGTCGCCCCTCAACCTCCTTCGTTCCAGTGAGAACAAACCGAGTTTATTCAATCGCTCCTCATAGCTTATGCCCTCCATACCAGGCAACATTCTGGTAAATCTCTTCTGCACCCTCTCTAAAGCCTCCACATCCTTCTGGTAGTGTGGCGACCAGAATTGAACACTATACTCCAAGTGTGGCCTAACTAAGGTTCTATACAGCTGCAACATGACTTGCCAATTCTTATACTCAATGCCCCGGCCAATGAAGGCAAGCATGCCGTATGCCTTCTTGACTACCTTCTCCACCTGTGTAGCCCCTTTCAGTGATCTGTGGACCTGTACTCCTAGATCTCTTTGACTTTCAATACTCTTGAGGGTTCTACCATTCACTGTATATTCCCTACCTGCATTAGCCCTTCCAAAATGCATTACCTCACATTTGTCCAGGTTAAACTCCATCTGCCATCTCTCCGCCCAAGTCTCCAGACAATCTAAATCCTGCTGTATCCTCAGACAGTCCTCATCGCTATCCGCAATTCCACCAACCTTTGTGTCGTCTGCAAACTTACTAATCAGACCAGTTACATTTTCCTCCAAATCATTTATATATACTACAAAGAGCAAAGGTCCCAGCACTGATCCCTGTGGAACACCACTGGTCACAGCCCTCCAATTAGAAAAGCATCCCTCCATTGCTACCCTCTGCCTTCTATGGCCTAGCCAGTTCTGTATCCACCTTGCCAGTTCACCCCTGATCCCGTGTGACTTCACCTTTTGTACTAGTCTACCATGAGGGACCTTGTCAAAGGCCTTACTGAAGTCCATATAGACAACATCTACTGCCCTACCTGCATCAATCATCTTAGTGACCTCCTCGAAAAACTCTATCAAGTTAGTGAGACACGACCTCCCCTTCACAAAACCGTGCTGCCTCTCACTAATACGTCCATTTGCTTCCAAATGGGAGTAGATCCTGTCTCGAAGAATTCTCTCCAGTAATTTCCCTACCACTGAAGTAAGGCTCACCGGCCTGTAGTTCCCGGGATTATCCCTGCCACCCTTCTTAAACAGAGGAACAACATTGGCTATTCTCCAGTCTTCCGGGACATCCCCTGAAGACAGCGAGGATCCAAAGATTTCTGTCAAGGCCTCAGCAATTTCCTCTCCAGCCTCCTTCAGTATTCTGGGGTAGATCCCATCCGGCCCTGGGGACTTATCTACCTTAATATTTTTTAAGACACCCAACACCTCGTCTTTTTGGATCACAATGTGACCCAGGCTATCTACACCCCCTTCTCCAGACTCAACATCTACCAATTCCTTCTCTTTGGTGAATACTGATGCAAAGTATTCATTTAGTACCTCGCCCATTTCCTCTGGCTCCACACATAGATTCCCTTGCCTATCCTTCAGTGGGCCAACCCTTTCCCTGGCTACCCTCTTGCTTTTTATGTAAGTGTAAAAAGCCTTGGGATTTTCCTTAACCCTATTTGCCAATGACTTTTCATGACCCCTTCTAGCCCTCCTGACTCCCTGCTTAAGTTCCTTCCTACTTTCCTTATATGCCACACAGGCTTCGTCTGTTCCCAGCCTTTTAGCCCTGACAAATGCCTCCTTTTTCTTTTTGACGAGGCCTACAATATCATTCGTCATCCAAGGTTCCCGAAAATTGCCGTATTTATCTTTCTTCCTCACAGGAACATGCCTGTCCTGTATTCCTATCAACTGACACTTGAAAGCCTCCCACATGTCAGATGTTGATTTGCCCTCAAACATCTGCCCCCAATCTATGTTCTTCAGTTCCCGCCTAATATTGTCATAATTAGCCTTCCCCCAATTTAGCACATTCATCCTCGGACCACTCTTATCCTTGTCCACCAGTACTTTAAAACTTACTGAATTGTGGTCACTGTTACCGAAATGCTCCCCTACTGAAACATCTACCACCTGGCCGGGCTCATTCCCCAATACCAGGTCCAGTACCGCCTCTTCCCTAGTTGGACTGTTTACATATTGTTTTAAGAAGCCCTCCTGGATGCTCCTTACAAACTCTGCCCCGTCTAAGCCCCTGGCACTAAGTGAGTCCCAGTCAATATTGGGGAAGTTGAAGTCTCCCATCACCACAACCCTGTTGTTTTTACTCTTTTCCAAAATCTGTCTACCTATCTGCTCCTCTATCTCCCGCTGGCTGTTGGGAGGCCTGTAGTAAACCCCCAACATTGTGACTGCACCCTTCTTATTCCTGATCTCTACCCATATAGCCTCACTGTCCTCTGAGGTGTCCTCCCGCAGTACAGCTGTGATATTCTCCCGAACCAGTAGCGCAACTCCGCCTCCCCTTTTACCTCCCCCTCTATCCCGCCTGAAACATCTAAATCCTGGAACGTTTAGCTGCCAATCCTGCCCTTCCCTCAACCAGGTCTCTGTAATGGCAACAACATCATAGTTCCAAGTAGTAATCCAAGCTCTAAGTTCATCTGCCTTACCCGTAATGCTCCTTGCATTAAAACATATGCACTTCAGGCCACCAGGCCCGCTGTGTTCAGCAACTTCTCCCCTTCTGCTCTGCCTCAGAGCCACACTGTCCCTATTCCCTAGTTCTCCCTCAACGCTCTCACCTTCTGACCTATTGCTCCCATGCCCACCCCCCTGCCATACTAGTTTAAACCCTCCCGTGTGACACTAGCAAATCTCGCGGCCAGGATATTTATGCCTCTCCGGTTTAGATGCAACCCGTCCATCTTATACAGGTCACACCTGCCCCGGAAGAGCTCCCAGTGGTCCAGATAACAGAAACCCTCCCTCCTACACCAACTGTTCAGCCACGTGTTTGTCTGCTCTATCTTCCTATTTCTAGCCTCACTGGCACGTGGCACAGGGAGTAATCCCGAGATTACAACCCTCGAGGTCCTGTCTTTTAACTTTCTGCCTAGCTCCCTGAACTCCTGCTGCAGGACCTCATGCCCCTTCCTGCCTATGTCGTTAGTACCAATATGTACAACGACCTCTACCTGTTTGCCCTCCCCCTTCAGGATTCCCTCTACCCGTTCGGAGACATCCTGGACCCTGGCACCAGGGAGGCAACATACCATCCTGGAGTCTCTTTCACGTCCACAGAAGCGCCTATCTGTTCCCCTGACTATAGAGTCCCCTATAACTATTACTCTTCTGCGCTTTGACCCTCCCTTCTGAACATCAGAGCCAGCCGTGGTGCCACTGCTCTGGCTGCTGCTGTTTTCCCCTGATAGGCTATCCCCCCCGACAGTATCCAAAGGGGTATATCTGTTCGAGAGGGGGACAACCACAGGGGATTCCTGCACTGACTGCCTGCCCTTTCTGGTGGTCACCCATTTCTCTGCCTGCACCTTGGGTGTGACCACACTTACATAACTGCGATCTATGACGCTTTCCGCCACCTGCATGCTCCTAAGTGCATCCAATTGCTGCTCCAACCGAACCATGCGGTCTGTGAGGAGCTGCAGTTGGGTGCACTTTCTGCAGATGAAGCCATCCGGGACGCTGGAAGCCTCCCGGACCTGCCACATCTCACAGTCAGAGCACAGCACCCCTCTAACTGACATTGCGTCAATTAATTAAAATTAAAATTTGTCTTTTTTTTTTATATAAATACTTTTTTTTTAATTACAAAGTTACTGTCAACTATCTGTTTCCTAGCACTAGATTTCTAATAGAAATGCGATAGCTAACTATAATATCCTCCGATCTCTGGCTTAGATATCCTCTAAATTATAATTAAGTTATTATGTTTAATTAGTTCCCAAATACTCAAAAAAATTTAGGTTAGAATCCCAACCAGCCACTCAGGTCACAGCTTTTCTGTGATGTCACTTCAGTTTCCCCCCGACACACACAATTTGAAAAAAAGGTATAAAAGTAAAAATCACTTGCTTACCTTCTGAGATGTTCTCAGGTTCTCTCGCTGACAGAGACTGCTCCTCCACCTCCAATCCTTGGCCTGCACAATGCTAATAATATAATAATATAATATGGCACTTACCTTACACCAATGGGTCTTATTATTAGGTTAGAGGAGGAGGGTGGGTGGGAGACACTACACGTGTAGTGTCTCGGGTTTCCTCTCCACCAGAATTTATTGGGGGGGGGGGGGACTTGCCAGAGGTCGAACTTCCGGTTCCCGCCGAAATCCAAAGGGCTGCTCCTGTAAAGGTAAGGTTTTTAAACTCACTACTCACCTCCAAGAAGGCCCCTGCGCACCGCTGCCGCCGAAATCCAAAGGGCTGCTCCTGTAAAGGTAAGAGCTTTTAAACTAACTACTCACCTCCCAGAAGGCCCTTGCGCACCGCTGCCGCCGAAATCCAAAGGGCTGCTCCTGTAAAGGTAAGAGCTTTTAAACTAACTACTCACCTCCCAGAAGGCCCTTGCGCACCGCTGCCGCCGAAATCCAAAGGATACTGTAGGGAATGTTATTGTTATTGTTATGGTTGATGTAAATAGAGAAGTAAATTGGGATGGGGGGAGACACTAGGAAATGTGGGCGCCGGTGAGGGGGGAAAGAAGGGACATAGGCGGAGAATGAGGAATGGGAGGGGGAGAGGAAAGGGAGCTGCGCCACAAGAGGCGGGTCAGATAAAGGGATGTTCCCGCGCCAGAAAGATTATGGCGGGAAGACAGGCGCAAGGAGGATGGGAGTTCCCCACACGGGGGGGTCAAGGAGTGAGCAGGAGTAGCCGGGGTCAGTTGAAGTCAGCTGAATTGCGGAAGTAATATGGGGGGAGCAATCACGCTAGAAAGGGATCTAGCGGGGGGGGGGGGGGGGGGGAAACAACTGGGTTGCTGCTGCGGAAATCAAAAAGGAAATGGCTAAAGAGTGGGTGGACGGGGATGGAATGCGACGCCTGGGGAGCGAGTGGGAGCGCGGAGGCGGGATATGGGACTGGCCTAGAGAAGGTGATGGCTAGTCGACACGGGAGGGGGGCAGGTAGCCCCCTAGTGAGGCTGATCACGTGGAACGTGAGAGGCCTGAACGGACCGATTAAAAGGGCCCGAGTGCTCGCGCATTTGAAAGGACTAAGGGCAGACGTGGCTATGCTCCAAGAGACGCACCTGAAGGTGGCGGACCAAGTTAGGTTAAGGAAATGATGGGTGGGACAGGTGTTCCACTCAGGACTAGATGCAAAGAATAGAGGGGTGGCCATATTGGTGGGGAAACGGGTAGCATTTGAAGCAAAGAACATCGTAGCAGATAGCGGAGGTAGATCTGTAATGGTGAGTGGCAGGCTGGAGGGAATGGAGGTCATGTTGGTTAATGTATATGCCCCGAATTGGGACGATGCGGGATTTATGAGACGGATGCTGGGTCGTATACCGGACCTGGAGGTAGGAAACTTGATATTGGGAGGGGACTTCAATACCGTGCTGGACCCAGGGCTAGATAGATCCAGCTCAAAGACTGGAAGAAGGCCGGCAGCGGCCAAGGTGCTCAAGGGGTTTATGGACCAAATGGGGGGAGTGGATCCATGGCGATTTCTTAGACCGAGGGCCAGGGAGTTCTCCTTCTTCTCCCATGTCCATAAAGTGTACTCCCGGATAGATTTTTTTGTTTTGGGAAGGTCGTTGATCTCAAGGGTGGAAGAAGCTGAGTATTCAGCCATAGCGGTTTCGGACCATGCCCCACACTGGGTGGACCTGGAACTAGGAGAGGAAAGGGAGCAGCGAGCACTCTGGCGATTGGATGTGGGACTGATGGCGGACGAGGGAGTGTGTGGAAGAGTGCGGGGGTGTATTGAGAGATACCTGGAGGTCAATGACGACGGGGAGGTCTGTGTGGGAGTGCTATGGGAAGCACTAAAAGCGGTGGTCAGAGGAGAGCTGATCTCCATTGGGGCCCACAAAGGGAAAACAGAGGCCAAGGAAAGGGAAAGATTACTGGGGGAGATTTTAAGGGTGGATAGGGAATTTGTAGAGACCCCGGAGGAGGGACTGTACAGGGAGAGGAGACGACTCCAGACGGAGTTTGACCTCCTGACCACCAGAAAGGCGGAGGTGCTGTGGAGGAAGGCACAGGGGAGGAGGTATGAATATGGGGAAAAGGCTGGTCGCCTGCTGGCTCATCAGTTGCGAAAGAGGACAGCGGCGAGGGAGATAGGGGGAATTAGAGACGAAAAGGGAGCCACGGTGCGAAGAGCAGGGAAGATAAATGAGGTGTTCAAGACCTTTTATGAGGGACTGTATAGGTCCCAACCCCCAGAGGGAGAGGAGGGGATGCGGCAGTTCCTGGATCAATTGAGGTTCCCGAGGGTGGAGGAGCAGGAGGTGGAAGGCCTGGGGGCACCGATTGGGGTGGACGAGGTTATTAAGGGGCTGGGGAACATGCAAGCAGGGAAGGCTCCGGGACCAGACGGGTTCCCGGTGGAATTTTATAGAAAATATGTGGACTTGTTGGCCCTGTTGTTGGTGAGGACATTCAATGAGGCCAGGAATGAGGCTCTTCCACACACTGTTGTTCGCACTCTTCCACACACTCCCTCGTCCGCCATCAGTCCCACATCCAATCGCCAGAGTGCTCGCTGCTCCCTTTCCTCTCCTAGTTCCAGGTCCACCCAGTGTGGGGCATGGTCCGAAACCGCTATGGCTGAATACTCAGCTTCTTCCACCCTTGAGATCAACGACGTTACCCCCGACAATGTCGGAGGCGATGATATCGCTAATTTTGAAGAGGGATAAAGATCCGTTGCAGTCCGGGTCCTATAGACCTACTTCATTATTGAATGTGGACGCCAAATTGCTGGCAAAGGTACTGGCATCGAGGATAGAGGACTGTGTCCCGGGGGTGGTGCACGAAGACCAGACAGGGTTCGTAAAAGGGAGACAACCGAATGTTAACGTGCAACGACTATTAGGGGTGATAATGATGCCCCAGTGGAGGGGGAGGCAGAGATAGTGGCGGCAATGGATGCAGAGAAGGCATTTGATAGGGTGGAGTGGGAGTATTTATGGGAGGTGTTAAGGAGGTTTGGGTTCGGGAACGGGTTTATTAGCTGGGTCAAACTTCTTTATGGGGCCCCAACGGCAAGTGTAGTCACGGGTCGGCAAAGATCGGAGTATTTCCGATTATATAGGGGAACAAGACAGGGATGCCCGCTGTCTCCACTGTTGTTCGCGTTGGCAATTGAACCTCTGGCCATGGCGTTGAGAGACTCCAGGAAATGGAGAGGGGTGATTAGAGGGGGAGAAGAACACCGAGTCTCGCTATACGCGGATGACCTACTGTTGTATGTGTCGGACCCAGCGGGGGGGATGATAGAGGTTATGCGGATGTTGAGGGAGTTTGGAGATTTCTCGGGATATAGGCTCAACATGGGGAAGAGTGAACTATTTGTGATACACCCAGGGGACCAGAGTAGAGAGATAGAAGGCCTGCCTCTAAGGAAAGTGGAAAGAAACTTCCGATACCTGAGGATTCAGATCGCTAGGAGCTGGGGAACCTTGCACAGACTTAATCTGTCACAATTGGTAGAACAAATGGAGGAGGACTTCAAGAGGTGGGACATGCAGCCTCTGTCGTTGGCGGGCAGGGTGCAGGCAATTAAGATGATGGTCCTCCCGAGGTTCTTATTAGTATTTCAATGTCTCCCTATACTAATCACTAAGACCTTTTTCAAAAAAATAGACAGGAGCATCACGAGCTTCGTGTGGGCAGGGAAAGTCCCGAGGGTAAGGAGGGGGTTCCTACAACGTAGCAGGGACAGAGGAGGATTGGCGCTACCGAATTTGGGCGACTACTATTGGGCCACCAATGTGGCGATGATTCGTAAATGGATGATGGAGGGAGAGGGAGCGGTGTGGAAAAGACTGGAGAGAAAGTCCTGTAAAGGGACGAGCTTAGAGGCGCTGGTGACGGCGCCGCTACCGTTCTCACCAAAAACGTTTACCACGAACCCGGTGGTGGCGGCAACATTGAATATCTGGGGACAATGGAGGTGACAGAGAGGTGTGCGGGGAGCCCTGGTGGGGTCCCCAATCAGGAACAACCATAGGTTTGCCCCAGGAAGAATGGATGGAGGATTTCAGAGCTGGCACCAGTTGGGAATTAGGAGGCTGGGAGATGTATTTATAGATGGGACGTTTGCGAGCTTGGGAGCATTGGAGGAAAAGTATAAGTTGCCCCGGGGAAACTTCCTTAGATATATGCAGGTGAGGGCATTCACTAGACAACAGGTGAGGGAATTTCCGCTGCTCCCGGTACAGGGGATTCAGGACAGAGTGCTTTCGGGGGTGTGGGTCGGAGAGGGCAAGGTGTCAGAGATATACCGAGAGATGAGGGAAGAGGGGGAGGAGTTGGTGGGCGAACTAAAAGGAAAGTGGGAAGAAGAGCTAGGGGAGGAGATAGAGGAGGGTATGTGGGCTGATGCCCTAAGCAGGGTAAATTCCTCTTCCTCATGCGCCAGGCTTAGCCTGATTCAATTTAAGGTGCTGCATAGAGCACACATAACGGGAGCAAGATTGAGCAGGTTCTTTGGAGTGGAGGACAAGTGTGGGAGGTGCGGCGGAAGCCCGGCAAACCACGCACATATGTTTTGGTCATGTCCGGCACTGGAGGGGTATTGGAAGGGAGTGACGGGAGTGATTTCTAAGGTGGTGAAGGCCCGGGTCAAACCAGGCTGGGGGCTAGCTCTATTTGGAGTTGCGGAAGAGCCGGGAGTGCAGGAGGCGAAAGAGGCCGACGTTGTGGCCTTTGCGTCCCTAGTAGCCCGGTGTAGGATTCTACTCATGTGGAAGGAGGCGAAACCCCCCGGACTGGAGGCCTGGGTAAACGATATGGCGGGGTTCATAAAACTGGAGCGGATAAAGTTTGCCCTGAGAGGATCGGCTCAAGGGTTCACCAGGCGGTGGCAGCCATTTCTCGACTACCTAGGGGAACGTTAGAGGGAAGACAGATGACCAGCAGCAGCAACCCAGGGGGGAAGGGCGGGGGGTGGAAGCTTTAGTTTATGTTAAATGATTAGATTACCATGTTGATTAGCCATTTGTTTATTGTTAAACTTTCTTTACTGTTATGTTTGTTCTGTAAGGGGAAAACATTTTGATCGAAAAAATTTCAATAATACATATTTTTAAAAAATAAGACCTATTCCCGGATCGACTTTTTTTATTATGAGCAGGGGCGCTGATAGCGAGAGTAGAGGATACCGAGTACTCGGCGATAGCCATTTCGGATCACGCCCCGCATTGGGTAGACCTAGAGCTGGGGGAGGTGAGGGACCAGCGGCCATTGTGGCGCTTGAAGGTGGGGCTGTTGGCGGACGAGGAGGTGAGTGAGCGGGTCCGAGGGAGCATAGCGAGATACCTGGAGGCCAACGATAACAGGGAGGTCTGAGTGGGGATGGTCTGGGAGGCGCTGAAGGCAGTGGTTAGGGGAGAGCTGATCTCCATTAGGGCCCACAAGGAGGAGAGAGCAGAGGGAGAGGCTGGTGGGGGATATGGTGAGGGTAGACAGGAGGTACGCGGAGGTGCCGGAAGAGGGACTGTTGAGGGAGAGGCGTAGCCTCCAGGCCGAATTCGACCTGTTGACCACCAGGAAGGCGGAGGTGCAGTGGAGGAAGGCCCACGGGGCGATTTATGAATATGGGGAAAAGGCATATGGCGCATCAGCTTCGGAAGCGGGATGCAGCTAGGGAGATCGGGGGAGTTAAGGATAGGGGAGGGAGTGTGGTGCGGAGTGAGGTTGGCATCAATGGGGTCTTCAGGGACTTTTATGAGGAACTGTATCGTTCCGAGTGCCCACTGGAGGAGGGAGGGTTGGGCCGCTTTCTGGACCAACTGATGTTCCCGAAGGTGGAGGAGGGACTGGTGGCGGGATTAGGGGCCCCGATTGGGCTGGAGGAGCTGGCCAAAGGGATAGGGAGCATGCAGGCGGGGAAGGCACCGGAGCTGGACGGTTTACCGGTCGAATTCTACAAAAAATATGTGTACCTGTTGGGCCCGTTGCTGGTTAGGACCTTCAATGAGGCAAGGGAGGGGGAGGCTTTGCCCCCGACTATGTCCCAGACACTGATCTCCTTGATCCTGAAGCGGGACAAGGATCCCCTACAGTGTGGGTCTTACAGGCCGATTTCGTTGCTAAATGTAGATGCCAAGGTGCTGGCGAAGGTCTTAGCCACGAGGATTGAGGCTTGTGTGCCGCAGGTCATCCACGAAGACCAGACGGGGTTCGTGAAGGGGAAGCAGTTGAACGCGAATGTGCGGAGGCTCCTGAACGTTATTATGATGCCGGTGAGGGAGGGGGAGGCGGAGATAGTGGTGGCGATGGACGCTGAGAAGGCCTTTGATAGGGTAGAGTGGGGGTACTTGTGGGAGGTGCCAAAGAGGTTCGGCTTTGGGGAGGAGTTTGTCAGGTGAATTAGGCTGTTGTACGAGGTCCCGATGGCGAGTGTGGCCACGAACAAGAGGAGGTCTGAGTACTTTCGGTTGCATCGAGGGACAAGGCAGGGGTGTGCCCTGTCCCCCCTGCTCTTCGCACTGGCGTTTGAACCCCTGGCTGTGGCACTGAGGAAGTCGAGGAACTGGAGGGGGTTGATGCGGGGTGGGGAGGAGCATAGGGTGTCGCTCTATGCGGACGACTTGCTGCTATATGTGGCGGAACCGGTGGGGGGAATGCCGAAGGTAATGAGGATCCTCACGGAGTTCGGGGATTGCTCGGGGTACAAGCTCAACATGGGGAAGAGCGAGTTGTTCGTGGTTCACGCAGGGGACCAGGAGAGGGGGATTGGCGAGCTCCCACTAAAAAGGGCGGAGAGGAGCTTCAGGTATTTGGGGGTCCAGGTGGTCAGGAGCTGGGGGGCCCTGCATAGACTTAATTTCACGAGGCTAGTGGAGTAAATAGAGGAGGAGTTTAAGAGGTGGGATGCGTTGCCGCTGTCCCTGGCGGGTAGGGTGCAGTCAGTCAAAATGACGGTGCTCCCAAGGTTTTTGTTCCTGTTCCAGTGCCTCCCCATTCTTATCCCGAAGGCCTTCTTTAGGCGGGTCAACAGGAGCATAATGGGGTTTGTGTGGGTGCGAGGGACTCCGAGGGTGAGAAGGGTGTTCCTGGAGCGGAGTAGGGATGGGGGGGGGGGGGGGGGGGGGGGGCTGGCACTGCCCAACCTCTGTGGGTACTACTGGGCTGCCAGTAATTAAAAATTATTTTTAAAAAGAAGAGAAGGCAGGGCTTTCATGAACAACCTCAGCCAGTACGGGAATTGAATCGGCGCCGTCGGTCTCCCTCTGCATCGCGAACCAGCTGCCCAGCCACTGGAACTTACCGGCCCCCAGAAGACGTTTGTAAGACAACAGACTGACCAAACAAAGAAACTCGCTTGTTTTGGGTCAGGCTGGTTTCAGGCCTTTGGGCAGGACAATGTCTCCTCTTACTGGATAACCTGTCTCTCGCCCACCCCATCCTCTTAGCTAGATGGCAAATATAGAGAACTCCACATTCTAACTGAGGAATTGAACTAAAGAAAAGAGCATTAGACTGGGATGACCAGTTAGAATAGTGCATTATGGACATTAATTCGGGTTGCAGGGAGTGAACAGGGAAATTGGGTAAAGCATGGCGAGAGGGGGATGGGTAACTATTAGGACCAGTTCTTGGCACAAATGATGCTGCAAAGGATGCTGGGAGAAATGGGCCCAAGGGGAGGAATGTGTAATGGGCCTATCACGATCAGTGGTTGTGGAGGTCAGGTTACTTGGCCAGGTCAAGGAATGTGGGAAAAGGACCTATAAGGATCTTATATTTGTCACCATTACCTTATTTGGTCGTGGGTATGTAAAACTTGAGGCTGAATCCATCTGTATGAAACCAGATGCTGTGCTCCCTTTGTTCACTTGCTCTGGGGATCTCAGGAACAGTGTTGGTCCTGCTGTTATCAGAGTCTGGCTTGCAAGCTATTTGAAATAAAATAAAACAATATCTACAAATCCAAACTCAGCCTTTAGATTGAGACCAGACTGGACAGAAATAACTCAATTTCATCATAACCATCTTTAATTCTTATATTAAATTCATGGCATTCTGTCAAATAAAGGGAACAATCTTAGGGAACCAGGGACCAAATATAAGGGAACAAGGGACCAATATAACAACTTTCACATGTTGAAAAACCCAAGTCAGGTTTAACTTTCATAGTTCTAGGAGAAAAAAGACCCAGCTTCTCAAATCTTTCTTCACAATTGCAATCCCTCATATATCTGGTGAGGAACTTGATGCTTTTTTCCCCACCCTATTGGCCCCGATTAACTCGTGTTTCTTTGATTATAGATTCCACTAACAACTGACTTAAGAAAATCTGGCCTATAATTTTCTGCCGTTTTGAAGGTGGATTCCCCATGACCTTTTGTTTTCTGGTCTTCAAGCACAAATCTTCATTTCCTTCACTTTCTTCTCTCAGGAGCTTCAGGTCTAAACCATCAGGTCCCAGTTATTTATTTGCGTCAATTTCAGTAACTTCTTTAGCACCAATTAGAACATAGAACAGTACAGCACAGGACAGACCCTTCAGTCCACGATGTTGTGCTGACCATTTATCCTAATCTAAGGTCAACCTAACCTACACCCCTTCAATGTACTGCTGTCCAGGTACCTGTCCAAGAATCGCTTAAATGTCCCTAATGACTCTGACTCTACCACCTCTGCTGGCAGTGCATTCCACACACCCACCACTCTCTGTGTAAAGAACCAACCTCTGTGTAAAGAACTCTCCCCTATACCTTCCTCCAATCACCTTAAAATTATGTCCCCTCGTGACAGCCATTTCTGCTCTGGGGAAAAGTCTCTGGCTATCCACTCTATCCTTGCCTCTCATCACCTTGTACACCTCTATCAAGTCACCTTTCTTCCTTCTTCGCTCCAGTGAGAAAAGCCCTAGCTCCCTCAATCTTTCTTCATTAGACATGCCCTCCAGTCCAGGCAGCATCCTGGTAAATCTCCTCTGTACCCTCTCCAAAGCATCCACATTCTTCCTATAATGAGGCGACCAGAACTGGACAGAATATTCCAAGTGTGGTCTAACTAGGGTTTTATAAAGTTGCAGCAAATCCTCGCGGCTCTTAAACTCAATCCCCCTGTTAATGAAAGCCAACAAACCATACGCCTTCTTAACAACCCTATCAACCTGGGTGGCAACTTTGAGGGATCTATGTATGTGGACCCCAAGATCCCTCTGTTCCTCCACACTTCCAAGAATCCTGCCTATAACCCTGTATTCAGCATTCAAATTCAACCTTCCAAAATGAATCATTTCACATTTATCAAGGTTGAACTCCATCTGCCACTTCTCAGCCCAGCTCTGCATCCTGTCAATGTTCTGTTGTAACCTGCAACAGCCCTCAACACTATCTACAACTCCCCCAACCTTCGTGTCAGCAGCAAACTTACTAACCCACCCGCCCACTTCCTCATCCAAGTCATTTATAAAAACCACAAAGAGCAGAGGTCCTAGAACAGATCGCTGCGGGACACCACTGGTCACCGACCTCCAGGCGGAATACTTTCCATCCACTACCACTCGCTTTCTTCTTTTGGCAAGCCAATTCTGTATCCAGACAGCCAAATTCCACTGTATCCCATGCCCCCTAACTTTCTGAATGAGCCTACCATGGGGAACCTGATCAAATGCCGTACTGAAATCCATATACACCACATCCACTGCCCGACCTTCATCAATGTGTCTCGTCACATCCTCAAAGAATTCAATGAGGCTTGTGAGGTATGACCTGCCCCTCACAAAGCCATGCTGACTATCTTTAATCAAACTTTGTTTTTCTAAATAATCATAAATCCTATCTCTCAGAATCCTTTCCAATATTTTGCTCACCACAGACGTAAGACTGATGGGTCTGTAAATCCCAGGGATTTCCCTATTTCCTTTCTTGAACAGGGGAAAAACATTCGCCTCCCTCAAATCATCTGGTACTATTCCAGTGGAGAGTGAGGAAATGAAATGAAATGAAAATTGCTTGTCACAAGTAGGCTTCAAATGAAGTTACTGTGAAAAGCCCCTAGTCGCCACATTCCGTCGCCTGTCCGGAGAGGCTGGTATGGGAATTGAACCGCTGCTGGCCTGCCTTGGTCTGCTTTCAAAGCCAGCTACTTAGCCCTGTTCTAAACCAGCCCCAGATGATGCAAAGATCATCACCAACGCCGCACCAATCTCTTCCCTTAATTCCCGTAGTAACCTTGGCTATATCCCATCAGGCCCAGGGGACTTATCTATCCTGATGCTTTTCAAAATTTCCAGCACATCCTCCTTCTTAATATCAACCCGTTTGAGTCTATTAACCTGGTTCACACTGTTCTCATGAGCAACAAGGCCCCTCTCTCTAGTGAATACTGAAGCAAAATATTCATTTAGGGCCTCCCCCATCTCCTCAGACTCTAGGCGCAAGTTCCCTCCACTATCCCTGATCGGCCCGACTCTCACTCTGATCATCCTATTTCTCACATAAGTGTAGAACGCCTTGGGGTATTCCTAATCCTTCGTGCCAGGGCTTTTTCATGCCCCCTTCTACCTCTCCTGAGTTCATTTTTCAGTTCCTTCCTGGCGACCTTGTAACCCTCTAGAGCCATGCCGAATCCTTGCTTCCTCAACCTTACGTAAGCTTCCTTCTTCCTCTTGACTAGAAGTTCCACTTCTCTTGTCATCCAAGGCTCCTCCTTCACCTTACCATTCCTTCCTCGTCTCAGTGGGACAAAACTATCCAGCACTCGCAGCAAGTGTTCCTTAAACAACCCCCACATTACTGTTGTGCATTATGCTCCTCAGCTCCTGTCTAATAGCAGTATAATTTGCCCTCCCCCAATTAAATACTTTCCCATACTGTCTGTTCCTATCCCTTTCCATGACTATGGTAAAGGTCAAGGAGTTGTGGTCACTGTCACCGAAATGCTCTCCCACCTAGACATCTGACACCTGGCCTGGTTCGTTGCCGAGCACCAAGTCCAATATGGCCTTCCCCCTAGTCGGCCTATCTATATATTGAGTCAGGAAACCTTCCTGTACACACCTGATAAAATCTGCACCATCCAAACCATTTGCAGTAAAGAGGTTCCAGTCAATATTAGGAAAGTTGAAGTCACCCATGACAACTGTTACTTCTGCAGCTTTCCAAGATCTGCTGCCCAATCTGTTCCTCTATCTCTCTGCTGCTATTGGGAGGTCGATAGAAAACTCCCAATAAAGTGACTGCTCCTTTCTTGTTTCTGACTTCTACCCATACTGACCCAGTAGACAAACCCTCCTCAACTACCTCCTTTTCTGTAGCTGTGATGCACTCCCTAATTAACAGTGCCACGCTCCCTCCTCTTTTACCTCCCTCCCTATTCTTCTGAAAACATCTAAATCCTGGAACATCTAACAACCATTACTGCCCCTGTGAAATCCATGTCTCCGTAATGGCCACAACATTGTAGTTCCAAGTACTGATCCATGCTCTAAGTTCATCTCCCTTATTCCTGACAGTCCTTGCATTGAAACAGACACACTTTAACCCATTCCACTGAGTGCAACTTTGCCCTATCAACTGTCTATCCTTCCTCACAGACTCGCTGCATACTATCTCTACCTGTTCAACAGCTGCTCTATCCTCTGACCCATAGCTCTGGTTCTAGGTCAACTTCTCTTCGTCCTTCAATCCCAATTTCTACCTTCTCTGTGAAAGCTGAGGCAAGGGTGCGATTGACCTGCCACACTGCGCCCAAAAAGCAGCTCGCTGTGGTGCAGCACGGTCGATAGAAGCAGGGAGACCCCGCTCCCCGAATCGACTTGCAATGCCGCGTGAGATTGCTGTGTAAATCCCGCCCCTTGTGGACGGCATCACTTTTAGGCATTTCTGCATATTAAAGTGAGACAGCCAGCCTCATTCGCAGATTATCGAGGTGACCGAGGCACTGGGATCGATCCCCTTCCCCTCGGAGACCTCAGGCGATCACCGTTCAGTGCTGGTCTCCACAAATGAGGATCAGTTGGAACGGCACTCGTGGGGGTTTCCAGAGGATTGGAAGCGCCCACGCGCATGCCCTTTGGGCAAGGTGGTATCCTGATACTGCTGGTGCCACCTGGGCAGTGACACCTGGGTGCCAGTTTGGCACTGCCAGTGCCCAGGTGGCATTGCCAAGGTGCCAAGCTGACATTTTTTTCACGGCGGTGATCAGGCCAGGTGTGCCCTGTGCCAGTATTGTGGGAGGGCGGGGATCCTCCCATAGTGTAGCAAGAGATCGGGACGCCATTTAAAAATAGCATCCTGATCTCTCGCTACACTCTGGCAAGTGGAGCTCCTCAGTGCACAAAATGGGGCTATGTCCGGCCGTGGCCATGCGTTCCCCACTGAGGCTCCCTCGCTAACCCGGTGCCATTTTATAGCTTTGTGTTTTTCGGCAGTGTGAGCGCTGGGAAACACGTGGCTAAATGTGCTCGCTATGGGACTTTGTTCCCATTTAGTTAAATCCTGCCCAATGTCTTTATCTAGCAGCTTGGCTGAAGCTTGCCCCCAGCCCCTCACATCAACCTGAACTGTTCACTTAATACTTACAGAAAATGCCATTCTATTTTTCTCTCCAATATCCCTCTGAAGTTTTCTGATTGCCCCTTTTATTCTTTAACCTTGTCCTGGCTTTGATATTCTTCCCCAGCTTAGAGGAGAAAATATTGATGAACTTTATCAAGTGGTGTGGCATTGGAAAGATTGTTACAATGCATCACACTCACTTATAATAACATGCACAATGATTCTCAACAGACTGTACACTGACATCAGTGACGTTTTATTTCAGGTGTAAAAAAAATCTCAAAATTTGGACCTTGCACACAGAAATTACAAAGCATAAAATGTCTGAGATTCTAAACACTGATGTTGGAGGATCTGCAAAGTTGTGTTACTGTGAGACGGTATCAGCTCCACAAGAGCTGCAGAAGGCACCTAGTTTTGGTCTCCAAATTAGAATTTTGTGCATAATGATGTATTCCGTGTGTCTGGCACACGCAGATACGTGAGAGTGCAACGTGTTTCTCATTCAGGATCTGATACTTACCCGAGTGTCACAGCCACTGGCCACAATCTGGGGAATTTGACGCATTTAAAAAAATAATGTCCTCCTCCAACATTATTAGGAAGAGCTATTAAAACAGTTTGGTTAGATCTCTGTTGTAAAAATGGGGTCAGTCACTGCCTCACTTACCGTTCTGCCCGAGGACTCGAGAGATGGATAAACGTACCCAACTGTGTCAAGGGCTTGAACAGAATCTCTTGCTCCTGTCCAGATCCTGGAGTTCTCCGTCCAGCTCCACCAGTTGATTATGCGACATTCCCCTGCCACGCGAGGACAGGATTAACGAGAGATGGTGGTGAGTTTGCGCTGTTGGCACAAATCACTCGGCAGGGGGGTTCTACGGCTAAGGTTTCAATGAAGAAACCCAGATGGACATCGGGTGTCTCTTGGAAAGAGAAGTGGGGATGTCAATGAAGAAGCAGTAATTAAGGGACACTAAGTCTCGGCTTAAAAGCTGGTAGATTCTGGGAAGCAAAGGAAGACCGAAGGAAATGAGGAGTCCCGTTCTTTTGAATTAGTGGTAAACAGGAGCTTAGGTCTGTGCATGCAGAATGACGTTTATGGTCATCAATATGGTAAATGGAAAAGCACAATTTCTGCTGCTCATTATGTGATATGGTACCATTGACTCCATGGGATTGAACTTTCTTCAAATTCCACAGGATCAGTTGCAGGGAACGTGTGGGAGTCACATGAAGCTTTCTGGAACTGATAATAAAAATAAATCCAATATGCATACATCTGGGGCTATAGAGAAATGCACAGTCAACATACTATACATTCATCACCGTAATGCCCTCATCACTTGCTGAATTATCTGTTTAATTCACCTTGCTAGTGGTGTCATTAATGCGACAGTCTTCAGATGCTCTGTGACCACTAAGACTCTGGAATTGAATGTTCACCACAGTCCATCACCCTTAACACAATTAATTTGGACAGGCAACTCAAAGCATCTCCCTTCATCAATATTTCCGTCAAATATCATCAACTGGGCAAAGTCAGTGTGACCGGTGCGGCAGTTAAATGCAGTTTGGGAAAAATTAAAGTTTAGATACCAGAGGTCAGCCCATCTTACATTTCATGATTAAACACAAAAATAAAATCCGCAGAGACAGGATCTCAGCCCCATCAACAGCTTCAGTTCTTCAACGCGTCTTGCCAACTCCTCACGTCTGGAACGAAAACTGCCCCAAGTTCATACCACGAATTCTGTCCCTGTCCGGATTCAGTAATCATCTTCTTTATTGCCTTCATCATCTGCGAGCCCAGCATCATCCCCATTGGCATCCTGGCGAATGAGGTGAGGATCTTCAGGGTCATCCTCCATCTCCCCTCCGTTGTCCTCCTGTCTCAAGAAGCACACACGCCATTAAAAAGGAAGCAATGCAAGTGGCAACCCCCAAGTTCATCCAACCACAACGTGATGAGTGCCATTACCTGACTGAACTATGCAACTCTATTTACCTAGTGCTCTTTTCATGGACAGTGTGCTTCATAAGATATAGGAGCAGAATTAGGCCATTTGGCCCATCGGGTCTGCTCCGCCATTCGATCATGGCCGATCTCATCCTGGCCTTAACTCCACCATCCTGCCCGTTCTCCATAACTCTGCAACCCATTACCAAACCGTCTAACTCCCTCCTTGAATTTACTCACTGCCCCAGCATCACCGCACACTGAGGTAGCAAATTCTACTGAGTCACAACCTTTTGAGAGAAGTAATTTCTCCTCAACTCTGTTTTAAATTTGCTATTTCGTATCCTAAGACTGTGACCTCCAGTTCTGGAATGCCCCACAAGAGAATGCCCCATCTGTTCCACGTCTACTTTCTCCATACCATTTATCATCTTATACACCTCAATTTGATCTCCCCTCATTCTTCTAAACTCTAAAGAGTATAGGCCTAAACTGCTCAATCTCTCGTCATATGACAAACCCCTCGAGCGAAATTCTCCCCCAACGGCGCGATGTCCGCCGACTGGCGCCAAAAACGGCGCCAATCAGATGGGCATCGCGCCAGCCCAAAGGTGCGGAATGCTCCGCATCTTTGGGAGCCGAGCCCCAACATTGAGGGGCTAGGCCGACGCCGGAGGGATTTCCGGCCCGCCAGCTGGCGGAAATGGCGTTTGTTGCCCCGCCAGCTGGCGGAAATGGCGTTTGTTGCCCCGCCAGCTGGCGCGGAAATGCAGCGCATGCGCGGGAGCGTCAGCCGACAGTTTCCCGCGCATGCGCAGTGGGGAGAGTCTCTTCCGCCTCCGCCATGGTGGAGACCGTGGCGGAGGCGAAAGAGTGCCCCCACGGCACAGGCCCGCCCGCGGATCGGTGGGCCCCGATCGCGGGCCAGGCCACCGTGGGGGCACCCCCCCGGAGTCAGATCGCCCCGCGCCCCCCCCAGGACGCCGGAGCCCGCCCACGCCACCTGGTCCCGCCGGTAAATACCAGCTTTGATTTACGCCGGTGGGACAGACAATTTCTGGGCGGGACTTCGGCCCATCTGGGCCGGAGAATTGAGCAGGGGGTCCCGCCAACCGGCGCGGCCCGATTCCCGCCCCCGCCCAATCTCTGGTACCGGAGACTTCAGCGGGGGCGGGATTCACGGCGGCCAACGGCCATTCTCCGACCCGGCGGGGGTCGGAGAATGACGCCCCTCATCTCTGGAATCAACCTAGAGAACCTCCTCTGAACTGCCTCCAATGCCGCTACATCTTTCCTCAAATAAGGGGACCAAAACTGTGCACAATACTCTAGCTGTGGTCTCACCAATACCTTGTATAGTTGCAACAACCCTTCCTTATTTTTTAAAAGATTTTTCCAATTAAGGGGCAATTTAGTGTGGCCAATCGACCTACCCTGCACAGCTTTGGGTTGTGGGGGTGAGTCCCACGCAGACATGGGGAGAATGTGCAAACCCCACGTGGAGAGTGGCCCGGGGCCGAGATTGAACCCAGTGCTAACCACTGCGCCACCCTTTCCTTACTCTAATCCTTTAGCTCTCAATGTCAACATTCCATTTCTTTCTTTATTATCTGCTGTACCTGCATGCTAGTTTTCTGTGACTCATGAACGAGGACCCCCAAATCCCTCAGCTTGCCTTCGCCACCCAAGTCCCGTGAATGAATTGAAAAAACCATTTGGAGAAGTCTGGTTCACCACACCTTAATAACCCTATGTTTTCAAACTATTTTCCCACATTTTACTGGTTCGTAAAATGGTCCCACCTGCTAGTTTTTACAAAAATACTCGTCTAATCTCCTTTGCAGTTCTCCACCACATTTTCGAGATTCCCCAGTTGCAGCTTTATCATGCCTTTCAAGTTTCAGTCTCGGATCAGTCTCTCTAATTTGCGGCAGAATTCTATCCTTTGCGCTAACCCCTTGGACCTTCTGAGAATTCATTCTTTTTGAAATCCCACCCACCACGTATTTAAAGATCCCTCATTGATAATCTCGCCTCTGGTTTGCTAACACATCTCTGCCAAATTAATTTGGGCTAAATCGCACACCTCCATACCAAGTCCAGAGCACTTCTCTCAGGCCTTAAAATATTTTCTCCCTCACGTTTTGGGGACAAATCATCTTAGCAATCATCCATTCCAATCCATTTCCTACTTCAGTCAGGCCATTCCCCCTGTTCATGGCCTCACTTAACTAACGCCAAGGTCCTCAATCCATCAGAACTCAATATTGTTTTAAAATTCCATTCAAATAGCGTTGCAGGGTTAAGGACAGCCTGCGATTTGTTTTCTCCTGTTCGAGAGCCGGAATCAATTAATTGAATTTCAAATACTTCTGAACTCGTCAATATAGAGTCCAGTAAATAAAAGCAGCCAAGGGTCTTCTTAACTCTGGTTCAGGAAGAACAAAGAGCAATACAGGAGGCCCTTCGGCCCTCCAAGCCTGTGCCGGTCATGCTACCAACCTTTGCCAGAGCCCTCAGCACTTCCTTGTGCCGTCTCCCTCCATACCCGTGTTTGTCTGGATGCCTTTTGAACTCAGTTAATGTATCTGCTTCCACAACCTACCCTGGCAACACTTTCCAGGCACTCGTCACCAAAGAACAAAATATACCAGAATATACTAGACACTGGCAAAACATCATGGTCTAACATACTGGCTTATGAAACATGCTAATTGGGTTTAAGGTGGACCACAAGGGTTAATGTGGGTGGATATTTAAATTGAAGGAGAGCTTGCTCCCAGATCTGCTAAAGAATCCCCGCACCTTTCCCTGAGATTCTTCTCATTTATAGTGTTTTGAACTGTTGGAATGAAGCCCTGCAGAGATGTGGACTAACCGCGAGGAATTAGTTCAGAATGCTGAATCATTACAACTTGTAACCTTTTTTTTGGTACATATTTTTTAAACACAGAGTTCTGATGGCACGATCATGGGGGTCTGACTATAGCTGGGGTGGCTAATGGTTGGCGCTAGAAACGCCAGATGCAGGGTACCTCAGCCCCCTTCATGACAACCAAGCAGAAAAAAAGCCTCCACCAGGCACTGGCTGTCGTCTGAAAAACAATAACGTCTCGGGTGGTGCTTACATTCTCGGCCTCCTGATCTTCCTGATATTCGTCCACGGCCTCATCCCCTTCCTTACTGGCAACATTGACGGCCTGGAGTTAGACAAGGGAGAGAAGAAACAATACAATATTATCCTAAAATTATATTATGCTTCTTAGGTTCATCTCTCAAACCTCCACAGTCACTAAACTGGAAAGAATTTGTGGCCATGAATATACCAGCATTAACCATTGCACACCCAATCAATCACTGATTGAAGTCAGAGAGAGGGGCCTGGCTTAATTGGATTCCAGCCACAAGAGGGTGGGGAACAGAGAGGGTGAAAGCAAAGTTGCCACAGTCCCACTTGACCATCGGCTGTTTTCCCGTTTGAGGGGGCAGAGCCGACTGGTGGTGATGTTTAAAAATAAAATTCCAATTAAGGGGCAATTCAGCATGGCCAATCCACCTCCCCTGCACATCTTTGGGTTCTGGGGGGGGGTGAAACCCACGCAAACACGGGGAGAATGTGCAAACTCCACACGGACAGCGACCTGGGGCCGGGGTCGAACCCGGGTGCTCGGCGCCGCGAGGCAGCAGTGCTAACCACTGCGCTGTGCCGCACCCACTGGTGGTGATTTTGACCTGACGGTCGCCACAGCTCAGGCGAGGGGCAAGGTTGAGAAGGCGGGGCCTTCATAAATAGCGGCTGCTGAAACGGGAATTCAACCCACGCTGCTGGCCTCGCTCTGGATCACGAACCAGCTGTCCAGCCAGCTGAGCTAAACTGGCGCAGGGGCAGGTGAATGTGGGGGTGCTGGTAGGGAGGACCGCATGTAGAAAAGGAAAGAGAAATGGAAGTAGACACGCATAAATTGCTCACTTTATTCAATGGTTTGAGAAAGGAATTGAAATTCAGCGCTGTTTATGCTCCACAGTCTTCCGCAAGCCTTTGGGAAGGAACAGGCAAGCTGGGAGTCAGCAGTGGGAACAACGAGCTGCCTTATCTCAAATCTCACAATATAAATAAATCAGCGTTTCAAGCAGCCATCTCCAGTGTGGTTGAGCAGGCCTGCTACGTGAGGCACAGCACACAGCTGTGAGCTGCTGCCTTTCACCTGCTCCGTTGTAAAGGCTTCATCCTCATCATATTGGATTGGCGCAGCAGAGACTGGAGCTCCCCTCTGAAGAGAATCACAGTGAATCCAAACACGTTCCACAGGAAGCACAAAAGAAAATGATATGCTGTGCCGGTCGAGTATCCACTATGGGAAATCCTCGGCTGATGGCATTTTGGTTTTCAGATATTTCCGGGTCTACTGTGTATTTTTGTTTCAAACTTCCTTGATGGGATGTGGCCATCCCTAATTGTCCTTGAACTGACTGGTCTGGAGTCACATGTAGGCCAGGCTAGGTCAGGATGTCAGATTTCCTTCGCTGAAGGACAATAGTGAACCCGATGGGTTTTTAAGACTTTTAATTCCAGATCTGTACTGAAATCAGATCATCTGCCGTGGTGGGTGGGATTTGAACCGAGGACTCTCGGGCAGTACCCTGGGTCTCTGGATTACTCGTCATGTGACAATGCCACTACGCCACCACCACCTCCCCTAAACTACAGTCAGCCTAGGTTACTTATGTTACAAAAGCCTAAGCCTAGGCCAGCTATGGTCTGTATATAATAGCTTGTTTCTCCCTTTGCCAGTTCTCACACGTTAGTTCTTACTTGTTAAGACTTATTACACCGGTAAATAATATTACTTGCCTTTATCACATACAAATTAACTGTATCGCCATTCAAAAAAAAACATTTGCAGGCAGCACGTGGCGCAGTGGTTAGCACTGCTGTCTCACGGCCCTGAGGTCCCAGGTTCGATCCCGGCTCTGGGTCACTGTCCGTGTGGACTTTGCACATTCTCCCCGTGTTTGCGTGGGTTTCGCCCCCACAATCCAAAAGATGTGCAGGGTAGGTGGATTGGCCACGCTAAATTGCCTCTTAATTTGAAAAAATGAATTGGGTACTCTAAATTTTTTTTTTAAAGTTTGGCTTTTGGATGTTTTTAAATGTACGGATAAAGGATATTCGACCTGCAAACCATGTTGCTTCATTAAAGATTAAACTCCGTGGATCTGTGGCTTTTTGGGGAAAAGAATTCTGCTTCAGCCTCCCACCTACCTCAGGATCTGATTTACCGAGGAGCTGCTGCTCCTTCAGCCCCGCTGCCTTCCCTGTGAAACCAGGCCTCTCGAGTTCAGCTTCTTCAAACTCATCTTCTCCCTGGTTATTGGGGTCCTGAGCCGGGTCCTGATCGATATCTGGGATCTGAAGAAACAATTTGGATCAAAACCTGCACCTGGGCCTGACTACCGAGAGCCGGGAAAAGTGACGACCACTCTGTGGCCGGAGATCTGCTGGAAGTCAGCGTTCCCTGAAGCATTTTTCATCGGATCCGGGATCATGGCCGCCATTGATCTCATGCTTCTTTGACTTTCCCTTGACATGGAAATCTAAGATATGTCTGTTTTTCCCTTACGCCTCTCTGGAGTGAGGTGCATAGATGTCAAGTGTTGATGTTGTTGTTTGACAGCCTTGGAGGCGCTGGACTTTGGGAAGGAGTGGTTGTGCCTACTTGTAAGTGGGAGTTATGTACAGGAGTTGTGCGTCTGAGCCCAGGAATATTCTCGGGAAGGAGGAAAGAGACATTGAAAAATAGTGAAGGGTGGCTGGACTCTTGGCCTGTACCATGGAGACAATGGCTGGACTCTCTCTGGCAAGAGTTACACCCTCTCCTGTCTGCAGCTGCCACTGAGCCACACATAAGGAGATATTAGGCTCAGTGGTCAAAATCTTCCAAAGGAGGGGCAGCACGGGGGCGCAGTGGTTAGCACTGCTGTCTCTCGGCGCCGAGGTCCCACATTCGATCCCGGCCCTGGGTCACTGGCCATGTGGAGTTTGCACATTCTCCTCGTGTTTGCGTGGGTTTTGCCCCCACAACCCAAAGATGTGCAGGGTAGGTGGATTGGCCACGCTAAATTGCCCCTTGATTGGAAAAAATGAATTGGCTCCTCCAAATTTATTTTTTTAAAAGCGTTCAAAGGAGGAGAGAGGTAATGAGGTGGAGAGTTTGGAGAGGGAGTTAAACGCATGGCACAGAATTGTGGACCAATTAAATATCGATGAAATCAGATCTGAGCCGGGACAGAAACAAAAGACAAGTCGCGGCGGCAGCGGATAACTGCTTTTCAACGGGAAAATAATCAAACAGCTCGACATAAAGTTGCATTGTTGGGTCCTTTCTCATTCTAGCGACTGCAGTTTCGATATTTCAGCCTCCGCGTGGGCGGGTTGAGCGCACCGTGGGTCTCCCTCCTCACTGGCTCTTTTAAGCAAGTGAACTTCTGATAGGAAATCGAGGAGAATGAATAGGAAACTGTTCGGTAAATTGGTTTTGCCACAGTCACACCTTCAAAAAGATCTAAAGAGCAGACCTTATTCGAACTTTTACCCAACAGGAGAATTTAGTGGATAATACATAAGCAAGTGAATATATAACTGGAATATAACAAATATATTCTTACAATGATTGTATTAGGCAGTTCCTTCAAACAACAAATGGTAACAATCTATATCTTATTAATTTGTTGTTACTCTTCATACCTGCAGTAAACACTCCCCATCTTGGTCACCTCCTCCAGTCCTACAACCCTCTGAGATCCCGCACCTCTCCAATTCTGATCTCTTACCCACCCCCCCATTTTAATTCCTCCGCCATTGGAGGCTGTATCTTCAGCTATCCCCAATCTCCCTAACCAATCACTCCTCCCAAAGTCCAAAGAGTGTCGGAAAGAAGAATGAGATTTGATCTTATTGAAATCGTGTCAGGTTACGAGGGGGGGGGGGGGGATTAGATGGCGCGAGGAAGAACCGTTCCCCCCTCGGTGGGGAGAATCCAGAACGAGGGGCACAGTCTCAAAATAAGGGGTCTCTCCCACTTCAGATGGAGGTGAGGAGGAATTTGTTCTCTCAGAGAGGGCGGAGGTTATCATTTGGTGCAGAGCGCTGGCTGGGGGGGGTGGAAGAGTACCGGTGTGTCGCTCTCCAGTTGCACAGCCATGTTGGGAAAGCCCCCCCCCCCATCACCAACACACACACACACATAAGCGGAACCCCCCCCCCCTCAACGGAGCTCCCCAGAAGGCTCGCCCCTGGCACTGCCTGGGGGCATGGGCATGGTCCACTCTCTCCACGCACTTTCTGGGCAGGAACCATGTGACCTCATCGGCAAGGGGAGGGGGAAAATCGGAAAAACGCGATCTCGCCGGCAAAAAAAAATCCCATTTTCCAATTGTCGTGAAATTCTCCGCTCAAGACGCCGTTTGTACCCATTGCGCAAAATCACTCCCAGGGTCTTCGGAATTCTCCCCCCACCCGCCTCCTCAGAGAACAGTGGAGTTTGGGTCATGGAATATATTCAAGGGAGGGAATCTAGGATTATGGAGATGGGGGGGGTGGGCTTGGCAGGGGTGGAACCAGGCACGAGTTCAGCTGGACAGCCATGGTCTTATTGAATGGGGGAGCAGGTTCAAGGGGCCGAATGGCCTGTTCCTGGTCCTAACCCGTATGTTCCTCAAACCCTCTCTGACCCAGCTTTTGTTCACCTGCCTGAATATCCCCGTGTGAGACTCGGTGTCAGATTCTGTTCACCAATACTCCTAACAAAGCACCGTGGGACATCTTACCTAAAAGGCGCTATATGAATGCAAAGTTTGTGTTGCCAATCTTTTATTACTGAAGTCTCTCGGACTGTGGAAGCTTAACCTGGTCAAGCTTTTTCAAGTTCCAAATGGCCTGACACAAAGCTTGTAAGTCATGAATGGGAGTTACCATTGACCAGAAACAGAACTGGACTAGCCATACAAACACAGTGGCTACAAAAGTTGGTCAGATGCTGGGAATTCTGTGGTGAGTAACGCCCCTCCTAACCCCCTCAAAGCCTGTCCACCATCTACAAGGCACAAGTCAGGAGTGTATTGGAATACTCTCCACTTGCCTGGATTAGTGCAGCTCCAACTACCCCACCACCAACGAACAGTGGCAGCCGTGTGTAACAGCTACAAGATGGACTGCAGGAACTCACAAAGGCTCTTTAGAGACTACCTTCCAAACCCGCGACCACTTCCAGGTAGGACGGGGGCCTGGGAACCCACCGCCTAGTGGTTACACACACACGCACGCACACACGCACGCACGTACGTACAGACACACCAAACAACAACCTGCATTCACATAGCACCATTAACAGAGTAAAACATTACAATGCTCTATGAGGTGCCCCAAGGACTTTTTCATGGGCAGTTTTCTATCTGACTGCCATTAAAGAAATGTTTGTGTTGTGAACAGTGCAAAAATGTTTTAATTTCCGATTGTAGTATCAGCGGGCCCTTGAACTTGGCTGTTGGAAAAGAATTGTCGTTTCAAAGTCACTTACGATAAATCCCAGAATATTTAGCCCATTTCGCCGTTTTTTGAGGTGGAGTTGGTGTAGTAACTCAATAAATTCCTCACACTGTCAGGGTACTCACCAGTGGTTCTTGTGCTATCTGCTTTCCCCTGGGTGACTTTGCGTGAAGTAACAGTCTCTCAGCATCATTTCTACCCACATCATCCAACTCATTGTCTAAAATCAAGACCAAAGCTGAAATGGTCAGACTGCAAAACAACCGAAGGCCAGCAGGTGGCAACACAAGTCACCCAAATGTAACAGGGAGACAACAAGGAGGCAAAAGGGGGAGGCAAGACGGGGAGGGGGGTGAAATTTGGTGAGCAAGAAAGGGGAAAGAGGGTGAGCAAGAAGGGGGAAAGCGGGTGAGCAAGAAGGGGGAAAGAGGGAGCGAGAAGGGGGAAAAGAGGGAGCGAGACGGGGGAAAAGAGGGAGCGGGACGGGGGAAAAGAGGGAGCGAGACGGGGGAAAGAGGGAGCGAGACGGGGAAAAGAGGGAGCGAGACGGGGGAAAAGAGGGAGCGAGACGGGGGAAAAGAGGGAGCGAGACGGGGGAAAAGAGGGAGTGAGACGGGGAAAAGAGGGAGCGAGACAGGGAAAGAGGGAGCGAGACGGGGAAAGAGGGAGCGAGACGGGGAAAGAGGGAGCGAGGCGGGGAAAGAGGGATCGAGGCGGGGAAAGAGGGAGCGAGACGGGGAAAGAGGGAGCGAGACGGGGAAAGAGGGAGCGAGACGGGGAAAGAGGGAGCGAGACGGGGAAAGAGGGAGCGAGACGGGGAAAGAGGGAGCGAGACGGGGAAAGAGGGAGCGAGACGGGGAAAGAGGGAGGAGCGAGACAGATGAAAAGAGGGAGCAAGACGGGGAAAGAGGGAGCGAGTCAGGGGAAAGAGGGAGCGAGATGGGGAAAGAGGGAGCGAGACAGGGACAGAGGGAGCGAGACGGGGATAGAGGGAGCGAGAAGGGGAAAGAGGGAGGAGCGAGACAGATGAAAAGAGGGAGCAAGACGGGGAAAGAGGGAGCGAGACGCGGGAAAGAGGGAGCGAGACGCGGGAAAGAGGGAGCGAGACGGGGAAAGAGGGAGCGAGACGGGGAAAGAGGGAGCGAGACGGGGAAAGAGGGAGCGAGACGGGGAAAGAGGGAGCGAGACGGGGAAAGAGGGAGCGAGACGGGGAAAGAGGGAGCGAGACGGGGGCGAGACGGGGTAAAGAGGGAGCGAGACGGGGAAAGAGGGAGCGAGACGGGGTAAAGAGGGAGCGAGACGGGGTAAAGAGGGAGCGAGACGGGGGAAAGAGGGAGCGAGACGGGGAAAGAGGGAGCGAGACGGGGGAAAGAAGGAGCGAGACAGGAGAAAGAGGGAGCGAGACGGGGAAAGAGGGAGTGAGACGGGGAAAGAGGGAGTGAGACGGGGAAAGAGGGAGCGAGACGGGGAAAGAGACGGGGGAAAGAGGGAGCGAGACGGAGAAAGAGGGAGCGAGAAGGGGGAAAGAGACGGGGGAAAGAGGGAGTGAGACGGGGAAAGAGGGAGCGAGACGGGGAAAGAGGGAGCGAGACGGGGAAAGAGGGAGCGAGAAGGGGGAAAGAGACGGGGGAAAGAGGGAGCGAGACGGGGAAAGAGGGAGTGAGACGGGGAAAGAGGGAGCGAGAAGGGGGAAAGAGACGGGGGAAAGAGGGAGTGAGACGGGGAAAGAGGGAGCGAGACGGGGAAAGAGGGAGCGAGACGGGGAAAGAGGGAGTGAGACGGGGAAAGAGGGAGCGAGACGGGGAAAGAAGGTGCGAGACAGGAGAAAGAGGGTGCGAGACGGGGGAAAGAGGGTGCGAGACGGGGAATGAGGGAGCGAGACGGGGAAAGAGGGAGCGAGACGGGGAAAGAGGGTGCGAGACGGGGAAAGAGGGAGCGAGACGGGGAAAGAGGGTGCGAGACGGGGAATGAGGGAGCGAGACGGGGAAAGAGGGAGCGAGACGGGGAAAGAGGGTGCGAGACGGGGAAAGAGGGTGCGAGACGGGGAAAGAGGGAGCGAGACGGGGAAAGAGGGAGCGAGACGGGTAAAGAGGGAGCGAGACGAGGGAAAGAAGGTGCGAGACAGGAGAAAGAGGGAGCGAGAAGGGGGAAAGAGGGAGCGAGACGGGGAAAGAGGGAGCGAGAAGGGGGAAAGAGGGAGCAAGGCGAGGGAAAGAGGGAGCGAGACGGGGAAAGAGGGAGCGAGAAGGGGGAAAAGAGGGAGCGAGACGGGGAAAGAGGGAGCGAGAAGGGGGAAAGAGGGAGCGAGTCAGGGGAAAGAGGGAACGAGAAGGGGGAAAGAAGGTGCGAGACAGGAAAAAGAGGGAGCAAGGCGAGGGAAAGAGGGAGCGAGACGGGGAAAGAGGGAGCGAGACGGGGAAAGAGGGAGCGAGACGGGGAAAGAGGGAGCGAGACGGGGAAAGAGGGAGCGAGACGGGGAAAGAGGGAGCGAGACGGGGAAAGAGGGAGCGAGACGGGGAAAGAGGGAACGAGAAGGGGGAAAGAGACGGGGGAAAGAGGGAGTGAGACGGGGAAAGAGGGAGCGAGACGGGGAAAGAGGGAGCGAGACAGGAGAAAGAGGGAGCGAGACGGGGAAAGAGGGAGCGAGACGGGGAAAGAGGGAACGAGAAGGGGGAAAGAGACGGGGGAAAGAGGGAGTGAGACGGGGAAAGAGGGAGCGAGACGGGGAAAGAGGGAGCGAGACGGGGAAAGAGGGAGTGAGACGGGGAAAGAGGGAGCGAGAAGGGGGAAAGAAGGTGCGAGACAGGAGAAAGAGGGTGCGAGACGGGGGAAAGAGGGTGCGAGACGGGGAATGAGGGAGCGAGACGGGGAAAGAGGGAGCGAGACGGGGAAAGAGGGAGCGTGACGGGGAAAGAGGGAGCGTGACGGGGAAAGAGGGTGCGAGACGGGGAAAAGAGGGAGCGAGACGGGGGAAAGAGGGTGCGAGACGGGGAATGAGGGAGCGAGACGGGGAAAGAGGGAGCGAGACGGGGAAAGAGGGAGCGAGACAGGGTAAAGAGGGAGCGAGACGAGGGAAAGAAGGTGCGAGACAGGAGAAAGAGGGAGCGAGAAGGGGGAAAGAGGGAGCGAGACGGGGAAAGAGGGAGCGAGAAGGGGGAAAGAGGGAGCGAGTCAGGGGAAAGAGGGAGCGAGAAGGGGGAAAGAAGGTGCGAGACAGGAAAAAGAGGGAGCAAGGCGAGGGAAAGAGGGAGCGAGACGGGGAAAGAGGGAGCGAGACGGGGAAAGAGGGAGCGAGACGGGGAAAGAGGGAGCGAGACGGGGAAAGAGGGAGCGAGACGGGGAAAGAGGGAGCGAGACGGGGAAAGAGGGAGCGAGACGAGGGAAAGAAGGTGCGAGACAGGAGAAAGAGGGAGCGAGAAGGGGGAAAGAGGGAGCGAGACGGGGAAAGAGGGAGCGAGACGAGGGAAAGAAGGTGCGAGACAGGAGAAAGAGGGAGCAAGGCGAGGGAAAGAAGGGAGGTGCAGGAAAGAGTGACAGTGACAGAAAGAATTAGAGAAGAAAAAGATGATAGATTGTTAAGAGAGGGACATAAAAATGAACTCAGGATGAAGACATTTTTGCAGCACTTTTGCAATGTGTCAATTATTAACTTTCTCTTAATTAATCAGGACTGCTGTAGCCAATGCAGGAAGTGACTGAAATCCTGAAGCAGTTTAATTACACTTTACCCATAGTCTCTGAAATATATACTTCCCTGGATCAATCGAAGCGAGAAGAGGCATTGTTACATTGTTGACTGTCAACAGGAACTCAGTAACCATCAAAGGCAAAGAGAAGGATGGGATCAACGGCACCTGATCCAAGCACTGACCCAGATCTCAAAGCTGCCTCTATTCATCACAGCCAAACTCAGCACAGGGCGATCCCAAGCACGGGTGGGGGGGCGGATCACGGTGATACCAAACGTGTGGGTCAGGGTGACGGTGAGCATGGGGGGGGGGGGAAAAGAGTTTGCAGCAGATTTTACAACCACAGTTCCATAGCTTATTTCTGCAATTCCTTTAAAAACAGAGAACAAAACCAATTGTGTGGGTTACTGAGGAATTGGCTGAAGACTCTGTCACCAATGTGTGGGTCAAAGAGAGGGTTCAAAATGCCAAAGACTTCAGATCAGCGAGTTTGCAATGGAGCGAAGCTAGGTTAGCCCTGTTGCCTCACGGCGCCGAGGTCCCAGGTTCGATCCCGGCTCTGGGTCACTGTCCGTGTGGAGTTTGCACATTCTCCCCGTGTTCGCGTGGGTTTCGCCCCCACAACCCAAAGATGTGCAGGCTAGGTGGACTGGTCACGCTAAATTGGCCCTTAATTGGAAAAAATGAATTGGGTATTCTAAATTTATTTTAAAAAGGAGAAATAAATAAATAAATAAACAGACAAATAAATAAATAATGGAGCGATGATTCGAGGCGGGGTGGGGTGTGGGGTTAGAGTTCAGACTGGAGGAGACTGCAGAAATAGTCAAAGATAAGGGAACTTAAAGAAAACAAAAGGGACATTAAGCCGACTCTCAGGCCTGCATTCAGGTGAGTGCAATGATCCCATGGCTCCAGTCAATGGAGAGCAGTGGAGTTCACCCCAGTGTCTGGTTAAGAACAAATCATCTGCTGATTTATCTCATTGCTGTTTGTGGGACCTGGCATGTGTGAGGATTAATTGACACATTTTCTACATTATAACAGTGACCGTTATTTCATTATGTGTGAAATGTTTTGGGAAACGCTTTGATTGCAAAACACATTGCCTTATAAAGAATTTACAACACACAAACAGCCAAATAGACCATTCGGCCCAGGCTGCGTAATGCTGTATTCATGCTGCCAGTAACCATACTCCCACCTCATCGGCAGATCCATGAATCCGTACTTCCAAATGTGTTTAACTAGCCCCCCTTCGAATGTATCCACGCTAACGCCCTCAAAAGACTTCATTTGGAAAGAGGTTGGGTAAAGACCTTTCTCCTGAATTTCTTGTTGGGTTTATAACATTCCTACGTCCCCTCAAAAGGGGGTGGAAACAGTCTTTGAATATTTTTAAGGTAGAGGTGGATAGATAAGTGAGAGGGCGAAAGGATTTAGGGGGTAGACAGTAAGGTGGAGAAATCAGGTCAGCCATGGGCTTATTGGGTGGCAGACCAGGCTCGAGGGGCCGAGTGGCTAGGCCCAAGTTCACATCATTAATAATGTCAACCCAAACAAAACAGTGAACAAAATGGCAGCGACCCAATGATATAAAGCCACAGGTTAAGAGGGATGATTTACACTCACTCTGTATCCAGGAATTGGTTTAAAATGAGCACATTAGAAAGGAGGGATTTATACATTTACCCCTCAGCAATTCATCTCCCCCTCTTCCTCATGAAGGCACTGATAATCCTCTACTACCAGGGAGGCGGCGGTATTGTCACTGGACGAGTAATCCAGAGACCAGGGTAATGCTCTGGGTTCGTATCCCGCCATGGCAGCTAGTGAAATTTATACAATAATATATGCGTGAACGCAATGATCCGTAGTTTTGGGCTCTCCCCCACCTCCCCCCAAACATATCGAAATATCTTCTCCACATCTTCCTTAGCAAAGTCAGAAAGATCCCAATAAGCCCACTCCTCAGCATCCTCTTTGCTATGAAGAGAGGCTGGTTAAACTGGGATTGTTTTCCTTAAGAGCTCAAGGGCTGAATTTTCCGCCGGTGGGATGCTCCATTTTGCCGGTAGCCTGGGGGTTTCCCTCCGGCGTGGGGCTGCCCCACAATGGGAAACCCCATTGACCGACCGGCATAACGGAGCATCCCGCCGGCGGGGTGAGACAGAAATGTGGCGCAGCGGGACAGAGAATCTAGCCCCTGGAGACCGAGGAGGGACCTGAGTGAGGTTACAAAATTCTGAGGGACATAGATAGGGTCGATAGGAAGAAACATTTCCCCTTAGTAGAGGGGCCAATAAGAAGGGGCACAGATTTACGGTAATGGGCAGAGGGTTTAGAGGGGATTTGAAGAAAAACCCCGGGGCCTCTTTCTGTGCTGTAAACCTCTACGCGCCAGACTGGCTGGCTCAGTCACACAGACTCTGGCATCTCCAGTACGACTGGTTTACTACTAACTTGCCCTGACGGTGAATATCACATTGAAATAAATAACCAGCAGCAGTGGTCACCTACCTGTCCTCTCAACCTCCTCCTCTCTCACACGGTCCACATGCCAGTTGGCGTTTCGGTGTGCCGGACTCCACTGCCTCCTGGTGACTCGAGGAGCAGTTGTCTGCAGCTCGTGATGGTTCTGCACAAAGGGAATTTGGACTTGCTCCTTTCGACTGCGCAGTTTAAAATCCGCACCCGTGTTCACACCATTAATAATCTCATCCCACCTATCAGCAAAATAAAACAGTGAACAAAACGGCAGAGCCCCAATGATGTAAAGCCTCAGGTTAAGGGACATGATTTACACTCACTCTTTTTCTAGGAATCGGTTTGAAATGAGCACATTATAAAGGAGGAATTTTAAAATTTACCCTCAACTATTCATCTTCTCTCCCTCAAGAAGGCATTGACTATCCTCTGGAACCAGGTGGTGGTGGTGTAGAGGTATTATCACTGGATTAGTAATCCAGAGGCCAGGGTAATTCTCTGGGTTCGAATCCCAGCGTGGCAGATGGTGAAATTTGTGTTCAATAAAAATTCTGGAATTAAAAGTCTAATTATGTGAACATAAAGACACATCTGGTTCACTGATGCCTTTGGTCGGGCCTACATATGAGCCCAGACCCCCACAGCAACTGATTGGATGGGCAACACGTGCCAGTGATACTCACATTCAATGAATAAAACAAAATTATCCACAGGCTCATTGCTATTCACCTGCAAGTCCAGACACCAAATGTCAAAACATGATTTGACTCTGGGGGACTTCACGGCCAAACCCAAGCCAGTCTTCAACCAACGTGTACACACACCATACCTTCATGAAGGCCTTCTTAACTTGCCCCTCACCCGAGGTGATCCAGGTTAAATCACCACCAGTCAGATCTCCCCTTCAAAGGGGAAAGCAGCCAATGGTCATCGGGGACAAGGGTGACTTTAAGTTTGCCGTACCCCAGTGAGAGTCACTGTCCATTGGATTCGCACACCAGCAAGTCAGTGTCTATGGGACCTGTGACCCAGTGAGAGTCCGTGTCTGTGGGACCTGTGACCCAGTGAGAGTCAGTGTCTATGGGACCTGTGACCCAGTGAGAGTCAGTGTCTGTGGGACCTGTGACCCAGTGGGAGTCAGTGTATATGGGACCTGTGACCCAGTGAGAGTCCGTGTCTATGGGACCTGTGACCCAGTGAGAGTCAGTGTCTATGGGACCTGTGACCCAGTGAGAGTCAGTGTCTATGGGACCTGTGACCCAGGGAGAGTCAGTGTCTCTGGGACCTGTTACCCAGTGAGAGTCAGTGTCTATGGGACCTGTGACCCAGTGAGAGTCGGTGTCTGTGGGACCTGTGACCCAGTGAGAGTCAGTGTCTATGGGACCTGTGACCCAGTGAGAGTCAGTGTCTATGGGACCTGTGACCCAGTGAGAGTCAGTGTCTATGGGACCTGTGACCCAGTGAGAGTTGGTGTCTGTGGGACCTGTTACCCAGTGAGAGTCAGTGTCTATGGCACCTGTGACCCAGTGAGAGTCGGTGTCTGTGGGACCTGTTACCCAGTGAGAGTCAGTGTCTCTGGGACCTGTGACCAAGTGAGAGTCGGTGTCTATTGGACCTGTGACCCAGTGAGAGTCGGTGTCTCTGGGTCCTGTGACCCAGTGGGAGTCAGTGTCTATGGGACCTGTGACCCAGTGAGAGTCAGTGTCTGTGGGACCTGACCCAGTGAGAGTCGGTGTCTGTGGGATATGTGACCCAGTGAGAGTCAGTGTCTATGGGACCTGACCCAGTGAGAGTCAGTGTCTATGGGACCTGTGACCCAGTGATCGTCAGTGTCTCTGGGACCTGGGACCCAGTGAGAGTCAGTGTCTATGGGACCTGTGACCCAGTGAGAGTCGGTGTCTGTGGGACCTGTGACCCAGTGAGAGTCAGTGTCTATGGGACCTGTGACCCAGTGAGAGTCGGTGTCTGTGGGACCTGTTACCCAGTGAGAGTCAGTGTCTATGGGACCTGTGACCCAGTGAGAGTCAGTGTCTATGGGACCTGTGACTAGGTAAACAGTCCAACTAGGGAAGGGGCGGTACTGGACCTGGTATTGGGGAATGAGCCCGGCCAGGTGGTAGATGTTTCAGTAGGGGAGCATTTCGGTAACAGTGACCACAATTCAGTAAGTTTTAAAGTACTGGTGGACAAGGATAAGAGTGGTCCGAGGATGAATGTGCTAAATTGGGGGAAGGCTAATTATAACAATATTAGGCGGGAACTGAAGAACATAGATTGGGGGCGGATGTTTGAGGGCAAATCAACATCTGACATGTGGGAGGCTTTCAAGTGTCAGTTGAAAGGAATACAGGACAGGCATGTTCCTGTGAGGAAGAAAGATAAATACGGCAATTTTCGGGAACCTTGGATGACGAGTGATATTGTAGGCCTCGTCAAAAAGAAAAAGGAGGCATTTGTCAGGGCTAAAAGGCTGGGAACAGACGAAGCCTGTGTGGCATATAAGGAAAGTAGGAAGGAACTTAAGCAAGGAGTCAGGAGGGCTAGAAGGGGTCATGAAAAGGCATTGGCAAATAGGGTTAAGGAAAATCCCAAGGCTTTTTACACTTACATAAAAAGCAAGAGGGTAGCGAGGGAAAGGGTTGGCCCACTGAAGGATAGGCAAGGGAATCTATGTGTGGAGCCAGAGGAAATGGGCGAGGTACTAAATGAATACTTTGCATCAGTATTCACCAAAGAGAAGGAATTGGTAGATGTTGAGTCTGGAGAAGGGGGTGTAGATAGCCTGGGTCACATTGTGATCCAAAAAGACGAGGTGTTGGGTGTCTTAAAAAATATTAAGGTAGATAAGTCCCCAGGGCCGGATGGGATCTACCCCAGAATACTGAAGGAGGCTGGAGAGGAAATTGCTGAGGCCTTGACAGAAATCTTTGGATCCTCGCTGTCTTCAGGGGATGTCCCGGAGGACTG